>NW_015537969.1:2035367-2035657 GCF_001515605.1 Sinocyclocheilus anshuiensis
TAAAAAATTAGACGACAAAGAATTAACTTGACGGAGCTCAAACTCAAAACACACGGCAGCAACAAACAGGAAGTGAACAGGAAGTGATATCACAAAAATGGTGTGGCATGGAAGCGATCAGCCTATGGCACTGCTGAGGCACTATTGAGCCTTCAGCTCGTCTGCTTGATAAAACACAATGGACCAACACCAGCAGACGTAACGGCACCCCAAATCATCCGACTTCGGAAACTTCACACTGGACTTCAAGCAGCTTGGATTCTGTGCCTCTCCAGTCTTCCTCCAGACTC
>NW_015537969.1:2036225-2037213 GCF_001515605.1 Sinocyclocheilus anshuiensis
TTATGCACCAAGAGCTTGTAACACTCCAAAGAGAAAGGAAAAATTGAAATCGCATCATATGACCCCTTTAAGAATCATTCTAATATATTGATGTAGTGCTCAAGAAATTATTGTCAGTGTTGAGAACAGTTGTGCTGCTTAATATTTTTTGGAAAATTATGCATTTTTTCATGATATTTTGATGAATAGAAAGTTAAAAAGAGCAGCATTTATCTGAAATGGAAATCTTTCATAACATTATAAGTCTCATTTTTGATCAATTTAATGCATTCTTGCTGAATAAAAGTATTATTTTATTTGAAAAAAAAAACAAAAAAAAACTTTTGAAATGTTTTACTTTACATGTAATGAATCTAGAATATATGAAAGTTTCACTTTTTGAAATGTTACAAAAAAAAGTAACTTTTTCACGATATTCTAATGTTTTGAGATGCACCTGTATGTATATAAATTAGTGCTGTCAATATTAACACGATAATGCATGCGATAATTTTTTTCAGTGTAACGCTTTAAAAATATTTAGCACAATTAATGCAGGGGTGGAGCTAGGGTTGGCCACCCCACTCACAACTGCTGCTTCTGTCTCTTTTTTCTTGACAAGAATTGCGTTTATTTACATGCAGAACATCTTTATAACTACATAAAACAGGAGACTTTTCAGATGCGCACTCCAGTTCGCCTCAGCGCCAGGCGCTAATCAAACGAGTGCAGAAAAGGTACAGTAACCTGCGGTCAGATGAGAAGTCAGTAAAAACAAATCTTCCTGTCCTGTCAGCTGTTATACTGTGCTCGTAGCATGTGCTCTTCAACTGAACGCACAAATATGGTGTTGTGCACTGCATTACATTTCATATTAAAGGGGTCATATGATGTTGCTAAAAAGAACATTATTTTGTGTATTTGGTGTAATGAAATGAGGTTTATGCGGTTTAAGGTTCAAAAAACACATTATTTTACACATACTGTACATTATTGTTTCTCCTCTATG
>NW_015537969.1:2037372-2042406 GCF_001515605.1 Sinocyclocheilus anshuiensis
TATGCACCAAGAGCTTGTAACACTCCAAAGAGAAAGGAAAAATTGAAATCGCATCATATGACCCCTTTAAAGTGCAAATGAAACTATGAGTATGCTATGTCGCCAGTTAAGTAATGAAGTTACCAAAAAGGTGATTAAAGCTGCTTTAAAACTCTGCATGTATGTAAGTATTTGTTATATGTGTCACATTTAAGAATATGTCTCTGAAATGCAGTGGTTTTCAAAATGGTCCTTGAGCACCGCAGCACTGTCTACCCTAATGTAACACACCCGATTCAACTCGATTCAAGTAGATACGTTAAGACCTGAAGTGGGTCAGAAAAGGTAAAGAGTTGTGAGAAAATACGATGCGTGTCAGATCCGCATCATGTTCAACAGCTGCAGCTCTTAAATTCATCTATATTTAAATTAGAATTTAGTGTTTGATAACTTTACTCAATTTCTGTATATTTGCTATTTGCTAAATGGCACAGGTAAATATGACATTTATTATAATAGGTTTATGTGAGGATTGTTTTAAGTTCACTTAAATTAGAAGTTGTTATTTTTTAAAGTCTAATAAATGTTAAAATTGATAGCTCTCAATTATACTGTAATGTTGAATGATTATAGTCAATGGTTAATATTAGGGGAAAAAATCAGAGACATCATTAGTAGTATTGGTATCAGTGATACTCGCCTTCAGTCATAAAAAGATACCATTAAACAAATATAAAAAATATACTTTCTACATTTTTTGTTGTTTCTACATTAATTTGAAGATTGAATTTGAAATTATTAAGATAAAAGTATATTTAAAAACTTTAATGTTATGTGGGATTAATTGTGATTAATCGTGATTAATTTAAGAAGCAATGTGCAATTAGTAAATTTTTTAATCGATGGACAGCACAGCTATACAGCAGCTTTTCCAACACTTTCTTACTCCTAAATGTAAGAATTTATTATCGTGGTCTGTTGATCTGTGACTTGAGTGCTTATGATCTGCATTTCCTCTTCCCTGGGAATGGTGGGAGTGAAATTGCACTCTGAAATGTGGTAATCAGCGAACACTCTGCAAATGAGATGTTGGACTGTGTCTTACTGATGAGCAGCTCTTGTGGCTTCACTCGACTTCACTTCTGTACTTGTTTTATCCATGCGAGATGATAACGAATCAGAGGGGGAGAGGAAGATGGGGGAGGGAGAGGTAAAGAAGGAGAGTTGAGATTGCACCTCTGTGCTTAGGTGTGTGACTGACAGGTACGCCTCAGACACACTCAGGCTGCATTTCAAAAGTGAGGCATTATTCCAAAAGCAGAAGGTACAGCAGACCTTCATGTGCCCTTGGGTACACAGAACTTTCAAAAAAGAGAGAGGGAGGTTGAGAATGAAAATCCACAACTTTCCACAGTGTTGGTTATTGATTCAATGCTTTATGAAAACGGAGGTTTGAATGATGTGAAAATAACAGTTTTGGCAGGGTCCTCAATATTCTGTTTGCTATGTAAGGTCATAAATCAAACATCAGTAGCATGTGATGAAGAATTCCATCATACTCTATTTGCTGGATGTCAAACACAGATCCTGCTTTCGGTGTTTTTCTCTGCCTTCGGCCCATGGAGCAGACTTTACCATAGAGAACTGATTCCCAACCGTGTGCCCAAGGGGCTACTTAAGCGGAAACATAAAGCTAATGAATACAAAAAATATATAATATAAATACATTAGATTGGTCAGTATATTATCATGATTAATGAGGTGAGTAACACCAAAAGATTGTTGATGACACTTGAAACAGAATATACAATGGGCTCCAGAAGTCTGAGAACACTAGTAAATTATTATTTTAATTTTTGTAATTTATTATTTTGTATTAAATAATTTGCATCACAAGTGAACTTTTGAATTGAAAACGAACAACAACAATAATAATGTGAATTTTAGAACATTCATTTTTGCTTTAATAGCAGAAGCACTTGGCAGAGCTGCATAAAACCCGATGATCATGTTCTCCAGCATGAGTTGAGATAATGCAAAGGGAATCTAGCTTCAATGCAAGCAGAAACATATGACCATCTTACAAATGTTTGATTAGTGACCTAAAAATAGAGCAGAATCTGAAATGTTTCATATTTCATGTTCTTTGTTCTTTGCCTTATGTTAATTTCCAGGTTTACATTAGACTTGGAATCCCATATTTTTTTATTTACTTTTGTGGGATTATATATGCATAGACTCCAGACAAATGTGGGTTTCTGCTCTTTACTTGTCTCAGTCGCACTTATGTCTTCATAATTCAACATTCTGTCGTGTTCTTCATCACATCTCTGAAGGATGGAAACCAATGTCAAATAATGGCAGTTTAAAATTATAAACTCAGATTATATAATTCTGTTATTATATAATGTATAATATAATGTATCTCAGTGCAAATTTGCAATGCTAAAATAATAAAACATCCCTTACATTTTATATATTTAATCTTACATGTGTTACTGATTTGCCAAAATCTGTACAAATAAAGTTTGGTCTAATGGGTGATGCTTCATACTCATTACACTCAACCCTTAAATGCATGAATGTTTTGGCAATCATTATTACATATTCAGGTCTTTAGTGACCCAGACCTATATATCCAGCACGGATGAACCTCTAACTGCTGCAATAGCAAAAAATGATCTTGATATTTTAAGAACAATTACAGAAGAATAAAATAAAGCATATTTCGTTTCCTTTTGAAACTTAAAAGGGTTCAATTTGAGCAGATGATTTTACCATCGCTGTCATCGTATTGATTCGTATGATTTTACCATCGCTGTCAAATGGCAGTGACATTTATATTTAATTGCGTATAGTAATTGCTCTGCAGTAAAGCCATTCAAACCAGTTAAATGTTTGCTGATGATATTCGTTTGTTTTATGCCTGTGGTAATTATGAATGAAACATCACGTCATCATTGTTTATCAAACAGTGCCACCTTGAGGAAAAAAGATGCATTGCACAAATTGAGTCATCAGATATGTAAATATAGTCGCGCAGGAAATACATTTACATACCTCGGGTCTGTAGCGACCCTATACACTTTTTTACAAAAAATTAATAAGAAAACAGGCATTATTTTATATTTTAGTATTTTTTTTCTTGTTATATTGTTTATAATGAAAAGATTGAGTAATACTAAGAAAGTTAATGTCTAATTTTAAAAAATGAAGGAGGGAGAGGGTAGAGAATGATGTCCCGGGTCGCTAAAGATCCGAGGTATGCATTTAAGGGTTAAATGACAATTAAATTTTACCATACAAAAGTGTAAATGACTTTACTTTTCGTTAAATGTCCCATATGGATTTAAAAAATAAATTAGCTGTTAGGTATTTCTGTAGAAAGTTTCTCCATGATTGCTCCCAGAAATGTTGAAGTTCTGAAAGACAAATAAGCTGCGGCGTCTCATTAAAGGGAGTGACATGCAAAATGACATCCCATATAATATGAATATAGACACGGTTCTGGTTTAAGCCTCAGTATTAGAATGGGAGTATGGACCAAAAAAGTTGGAAAAGACTAACATAGAGGACCTTAGTGACTCCTTCATCACATGGCCTGGGACAGTGTTCTCAGCTGACTCCTTAAGGATGGTCCTTCTCGTTTACACAACACTACAAAAATATTTTTCTTCTGATTATTAATTATTTTATCATTGTAAAAACAATAGAAAAAAAAATCATAAGCATTTTGTCTCCATGTTCTCCACATTTAAGAACTTGTGCTGATCATTTAAAACTTTTTAAAATGGGTTCAATTTGAGCAGATGATTTTACCATCGCTGTCATCGTATTGATTCGTATGATTTTACCATCGCTGTCAAATGGCAGTGACATTTATATTTAATTGCGTATAGTAATTGCTCTGCAGTAAAGCCATTCAAACCAGTTAAATGTTTGCTGATGATATTCGTTTGTTTTATGCCTGTGGTAATTATGAATGAAACATCACGTCATCATTGTTTATCAAACAGTGCCACCTTGAGGAAAAAAGATGCATTGCACAAATTGAGTCATCAGATATGTAAATATAGTCGCGCAGGAAATACATTTACATACCTCGGGTCTGTAGCGACCCTATACACTTTTTTACAAAAAATTAATAAGAAAACAGGCATTATTTTATATTTTAGTATTTTTTTTCTTGTTATATTGTTTATAATGAAAAGATTGAGTAATACTAAGAAAGTTAATGTCTAATTTTAAAAAATGAAGGAGGGAGAGGGTAGAGAATGATGTCCCGGGTCGCTAAAGATCCGAGGTATGCATTTAAGGGTTAAATGACAATTAAATTTTACCATACAAAAGTGTAAATGACTTTACTTTTCGTTAAATGTCCCATATGGATTTAAAAAATAAATTAGCTGTTAGGTATTTCTGTAGAAAGTTTCTCCATGATTGCTCCCAGAAATGTTGAAGTTCTGAAAGACAAATAAGCTGCGGCGTCTCATTAAAGGGAGTGACATGCAAAATGACATCCCATATAATATGAATATAGACACGGTTCTGGTTTAAGCCTCAGTATTAGAATGGGAGTATGGACCAAAAAAGTTGGAAAAGACTAACATAGAGGACCTTAGTGACTCCTTCATCACATGGCCTGGGACAGTGTTCTCAGCTGACTCCTTAAGGATGGTCCTTCTCGTTTACACAACACTACAAAAATATTTTTCTTCTGATTATTAATTATTTTATCATTGTAAAAACAATAGAAAAAAAAATCATAAGCATTTTGTCTCCATGTTCTCCACATTTAAGAACTTGTGCTGATCATTTAAAACTTTTTAAAATGTACGAGATTATTTTAGGACATAAAAGGACCAGACAAGGCTTAGGATGGTTGGCACATTTTCACAGCCTGAACCTTTTTTAAGCCTACTGCAGATCTCTGCTATAGAGGGATGGGACGCTGTGCTTCTTTTTTTACATCCATGTGCTTAGAGACTGGACAGATTGAACATTATGTAGGCTATACCTATCCCAAATCCTCAGAGCAAAGTCCAAACTCTTTCC
>NW_015537969.1:2042626-2050445 GCF_001515605.1 Sinocyclocheilus anshuiensis
TAGACCATCTTTTCATGGAACTGCAGAACGATTTGGACATTTGTCATGGTCACTATAAAGTGGTACAAACATAAGCCAAAAGCACCTGCCCACTTTGAATAATACACAGACAGATAAAAACCTGATTAAAATCAGGTCTCTTTGCATTGTGTGAAACTAATGAGAAATGTTTTCTTTGCTAAAAGTCATTATTGGCAAAAACATAATGGCTTCATTTGGTCTGAGGTACTTCCACTTAATACTTATTCAAATGACTCACAAGAACAAGGCAAAGTACTTTTGCATTTAAAACGGACTACTTAAAAACTCAAGATATGTTTTGAGCTCACTTAAAAAAATAAATGAATAAATGTTAAATTAGTACAGTAAAATGTAAATTAGTTTTGGTCAAGCTCTGGCACTTTATTATACCTTGATTATTTAAACAATATAATTAACAGGATTTCTAACAGGATGAAAATAAAAATGAGGGTGTCAACTTGAAGGTAGTTTTGTAGTTTTTAAAAACATTTTTGATCATTGTTTGTAATTGTGGTTAATATTAGAACAGTTTCTGTATTTTTATTGAACTGTGAAATGTTTTAGACAAATGCCACAAAATTACAAAATTCATATCAGTATCCATTCATATCGTTAATTGCACGTTAATGTGTTACTGTTTCCCACCAAAATGATTTCCTGGACACCCTAATGCACGTTACTGATAATAAAAATACAAAACCTTTAAACTAAATTTGATCATATGTAATGTCACACAGGGACTTCTGGGAATGTGTCTTTACTGTTTTTTCTTTTTATATGATTTTGTATGATTTTTTAAAGGATTATATGATTCTTTTTTTTTTTTTTTTTGCTGGCAAAAACAATACATTTGACATTATTTTATTGGAGTGTCTATTTACACTAAGTGCAAATAGACCTTCTTGTTGCAGAGGTTATTTTCACTAACTCTGCCCACCAACGTGTAATTGCGGTAGTCAACATAACAAAAGAGGCACGTCAAGCATTAGTGGCATAGATGGCAATGTGCATGCTTTTTGACGCGATCGACCCGAGTTCGAACCCGCCTTTTGCCAAACTTTTTTTCTCCCTTTTGAAATTGCGTATCACATCAGAAAGGCACTTATTTTCAATAAAAATGAATGAAATAGTCAAAAAGTTGAAAATAAAATATCGGGTAGGGTTAGGGTAGGTGTAGGGATGGCTTTATTGTCCCAATAAGGTGGCATCCATTTAATAATTTTAATTAAAATTATAATTTATACTCAATACGTTATTATTGCGTACTGTTTTGCGTTTACTGTTTTTAATTGCCACTATTTGCTATAAGTATACATAGCAGAAAATGTTGCTATTTTAACATAGTGTAAATAGAATCTATAGCTATTTGCACTTAGTGTTAATAGCATAGCGTTAAAAAATACTGCTATTTTCACTTAGTGTAAATATAATCCATTGCTATTTGCACTTAGTGTAAATAGCATCTCTCGCTAAGAAAATACTCTATTTTTACTTAGTGTAAATAGCATCTAATTAGCATCTATCGCTATTTACACTTAGTGCAAATAGCCGCTGCCTTATTCTATAGTACAATTACATATTAAGTGATGTTAAACCATTTACAATTTTTTATATATGGTAAGGTAACATAGTTATCCATGTTTTAACGGGTCTTAATCAAGGTTACTTAACAGGTTTTGCTGTAGCATTTTACTGTAATTGTTTGTAAAAATTACAAACTTTTTTTTTTCAGTGTGATTTGTTAGTTAAAGAGACAAAGGGGTTTTTCATGTTAGCATTTAGTCAATACCCAAGGCATGACAAAACAACAACATCCACTTTAAACAGAACTAATTAATGTGACTTACATAAAAAAAAAAAAAAAAAAAAAAATTTTTAACATAGTTATCCATGTTTTAACGGGTCTTAATCAAGGTTACTTAACAGGTTTTGCTGTAGCATTTTACTGTAATTGTTTGTAAAAATTACAAACTTTTTTTTTTCAGTGTGATTTGTTAGTTAAAGAGACAAAGGGGTTTTTCATGTTAGCATTTAGTCAATACCCAAGGCATGACAAAACAACAACATCCACTTTAAACAGAACTAATTAATGTGACTTACATAAAAAAAAAAAAAAAAAAAAAGAGTTTTATCCAATATGGAGACATGCGGATGTACTGCACAACACGTGTTTGGAAATCTTAAATCATGGCAACAGTAAAGCATTGAATTTGAATACAATTGAATCTCAATGTCAGCATCAATAGATCTTTTGCTTGTTGGTATCGAGCACTATTGTTTGAGCTCACTGTTTTCCCATAGCCCCATTTGGTGCAGTGATGCATCACTATGTCTCCATTGCAGCAGTGATGTCTCTATTCGTAACCAGATTGAAGCTTTCTGTGTCATGGGAATACATGCAAATCAATTAACAACAATGATGACTTCTTTTACCCTTCCTTCTCAAATCTTCACATACAGGAATAGGAAAAACATAATTACAGAGAAACGAACCACAGAGTCAATTTCCATAAGTAATATAGGTTTAAGATGATGATTACGATTCCTCCTTCACTTCAGTAGCGCCACAGATTTCCCTCAGGCCTTCCTGCATCGCTCTGTGTTAAAATTTACTAATGTGCTCACAGACACCTGCACCTGTGATAATTAGAGATAGATAGAAAGAGACATGCATGTTCTACTAGCTTATTCACAAATGTCGTCTTCAGTGACAGCACAACGATCTGATATCATTAACAGAGAAAGAAACGTAAATATGCTTAAGATCTTCTTCTAGAATGTTTCAAGTGTAAATGTTTGTTCACTGATGAGGAACCAGAAACCAATTTCAACTTGCTTGTTTTCAACACAAGCTTTTGTGTGGCGAATGTGGGCGGTTGTGCGTTTCTCTGGGGAGAACTTCGAGACTTAATTGTGAATGTCTGGTGCTCTTGGTGGTTACGATCACGCTTAGTCTGTCAAACTCAAATTTGTGCTAGTTTACCATTAAACAAAAACATCACGTTCCATCCTGACTCGTGTAAATCCAGATGCAGTTTATTCAACGTGACATGTTAACACTGCGGCAGATTTAGCGTAGTGCCAAAGTGCCGATATAGTTTTTTTTCCCTTGTCCTATGCAGGAATGTGTTAGTTTAAGACTCTACGAGCGCAGTATGAATCTCCAGTGAATATAGTGCCACTGAATCAATAACAAATTATAGTTCTGCCAAGCCCCTAGATATTCCGTTAGGTGAGAGCAATATTAAAACAACTTGAGATCTTCTTTAGGATTATGGTCGAAATTAACAGCAAAACCCTGCAGAATGAGAAACAAGAAAACTAACGCCACCTGAAAATGCATTTAGCGCTTTGTGAGTCTTTTTGGTTTTGTAGTCTGTAGTTGCTATGATGCATTATAGCATTCTGAAGTTATGGTTTGAATTAGAGTAGATTTATGAAGAAATATTACCGTCACCATTGACTAATCACTCTTGATATTTCAGAGGAAACCCTGTTCAAGGTGTAGTCGAGATAAACCATGTTTTTTTCTTTGAGTTGGGTGCCCTTTATTGAGGAAGGCATTTTTATTACAAGAAGAGGTCCCATAAATCCATTTAACTAAACCAAGTTGGGGGGGCTTATGTGAACACAAAGAAAAAATTTGTGCAGTTTCTGGTGTGAAACCAAATTCTGTCCTGTCACCCCACTTGCCATTTTATAGGTGTGTAATTATGAAATTCCAACTTGTAAAAAGCATTCACTTCCTCACAGAACTCATAACATTACAGCTCTTTTTACCTGACCACTGCATCGTCATGTGAAAACATTCAAAATATCAGCAGATTCACCATGTAGTGAAATGTAATATTTATGTTTAATAATTCCTTAATGTCTTAATACTGCAAGAATAATCTGAAAATTAACAATTTAAGAAGTTTATTTATAAGGCATTTGTGTTACTTGTTGTATTATGGTTTTGTCTATTGATGACTCAGATGAAAATTGTGATATTAATAGTGTAACAATTCCGAGTCTGAGGACATGAACAGCATAGATTAGTAAATCAGGGTTTGTCATCTAGTAATATGGTAATTATGACATGACATATCATATAGTAATTACTACATGAATTTGATTTGACAGTCATTTTGTTAAACATTCATAAGCAATGAAGTGGTTTTGTTAAAATATTCTATTTTATTTTTAAGCACACAATAATAAAAGTTTGTACCAAAGTACGTTTTGATTAGTTTTTCTATTTTGATAAATAGGAATTATTATGATATAGGACTTATTTTGACAGTAATAGGAATTATTATTGTGAATTCAATACAGTATTACATTTCTTTCTTTATTTCCTCACCAAAAATATTTTTCATTCCGAAATAAAAAACAAGAAAGGTTTTCTAAAGCCGGTATATGTACATTTTGCAAATAAATTAAAAGAAAGGACAATAAAATAAGAATCACATAACTACCTTGATTTGATTGCCTAGGTTTCGTCACTTTTAATAATCCTTACCTGGAGGGAATTGGATTATGAATACATACAGGCTTGATTTGCATGAATTTTTGAATGCAGAAGCCATTTTGTTCCACTATCTCCTGCCCACTGCTGCTCCTGATATGCTTGGATGGCTCCTTCCGTTCCAAGGTTAATGTAGACACAGTGTTTGGAACAGTGAATAAGACTGATAATGCACTGGAACACATCCAGGGGCCAGAGTCAAGTGTCGTGCCCGATCTGCATTAAGAACCTCATCAGCGCGATGGGGCAGTTCTTTAACATGTATTTGCACCTTGCTGACGGCACTTATGGCGTTTAACGTGCAACATACAGAACAGCTTTGTTTTCTGCCCTTACAGCTGAAGAGGCAGGGAAAAAGAGCATGTTTGAGTGACAACGTCTTGTGGAACACCTCCCATTAATGTCTGTCACTCAAATATGCATCTACCTCGAGCTGTTAAGATGTTCTTTAGAATGTTTTCCATGTCCTTGTTGCTAGTTGCATGGAATTTATGCAATGCAATCCATTTTAGAAAAAAACTTAAGGGCAAAAAGACACTTTTGTGTCTCTTCTCTCCCGTTGCTGTTGGGGAAGGGATGCATGTTTTGGATGCTGAACGTCACAAATGATTCAATACCCCCAAAGAATGGAGAACCTAAGGTAAAACACAGAAATGCTCTTAGCGGGAGTGTGCAAACTTGCCGTTTTGATGCTGAAAGAGGTTCTGTAAGGCAAAGCTTACCTTCAAGATGGCATTTAAAAGTCTAATGAGCATTTAAGTTTAGCTTCCTTTAAATAGGGTCTGAATCTGTAATATGAACTTCTACACATCTGCGTTGTTATTGCTAACTTGTAAGTAAATCTATTACAAATTGCATTTGGTTGTTGAAATAAATACATTTGTTATATATATATATATATATATATATATAGAGAGAGAGAGAGAGAGAGAGAGAGAGAGAGAGAGAACTGTTTACCAATACTGCAGTTAAGCTGAAACTGCCAGAACATTTCCAAAGGAACTGATCCCAAAGTGAAAATATAATTTATCAGTAAATGGTGGCAAAACTTTGTCTGAGAAAGATGTTTTAATGGCAAAATTATGTATAAATTAAATCCAGATGGGCCTAATGAAAGTAAAGTAATTTGCACCTTTTATATGGATGAATATAATTATGATGAAAGGTCAACAAGAATGAAATATAAGTGGAAAAGCATCAATGTTGAAGTGATTACCACATTTTATACATTTACTGATTTATGCTTATATTTCTCCATATGTGAAGTCACATGTTAAATTAGCTCTGGGCTTTAATTGTGTTAAATGTATGTGATGTATTTAACATTTAATTAATCTCATCAATCATACATATAATAAAACTATCAAAACTATCAACCTATGAGTTCCATTAAATTCATTATCTTTAACCCCAAAGGAAGCATAACGCTTTGTCTTGCAAAGAAGTGGTTCGTTTCAGTTTTTAAAAATGCATACATGTATGTTTGCTGGAACCAACAAATATTGTGAATGCTAATTTTTCCATTGAAGTGAATAGTGAATTTCCGAATGCAACCCTGCTCTTATCTTCATAATATAAATTGAATTTTCATTCTGCCCCTGGCAGAAAAACACATTAATGTCTCATTTCAGTCGACTTCCACAGTCCTTTAGCGAATGTATTTTACACATACAGATATGAACTTGTACTCTTAAATTACTATTCTCGCTGAGAACAACTGTTTAGGATTAAGACCGAGGTATAGTTGACATTCTGAAGAGTGTTTACAGTATTGCGTGGTTACTCTGCAGCTGTTTAATTGAGACTGAATGTGAATTATAATGTAGTGTACAGTACTGCAGATAGACCAGAGGCCATTGTAAAGGTTCGGCCAGTAGACACAGCTGCCCCAAGGCTTCCTCCAGGTGTTATGAGCCCAGAGGGCAGCCTGCAACCAGATGTGTCCTTTGCTGATGACTTTAGCTGGCAACAAACATCTAATTTCTTGCAGCTGCAAGCAATAAATGGATCAGTGAGATAAGGATAGTGACAGTCATAAATGAGCCATGTTGTCACTGTTCATTCAGCTAAGGTTGTTTATTGCCATGTATGTCTCTATGAAGAGCTTTTGGGTCGTTCCATGTCATCTCAACCCTGGTGAAATATTTAAACTTCTATCATTGTTTTCTTATGAAAGTAATAAAATGAGAGAAAAAATGACATGGATGTATATTTACTAAGTAATCCACTACTGTGTAGAGGAGGGTCAAAATGACAATATTTGTTCTTCAGACATTCCTTTTTAAAATGAATGAAAAATAAGTAGCAGTGTAAAGTGACCCTCATTTGGTTTTTGAGCACTAAAAAAGGGGAAAAATTTAACAGTTTACTCATGGAGCTACATTAAAATCCCTGTATATCTGGAAATTAAACTTAAATTAAAAATAAGTTAAAAATATCAAAAGATGACGACAAATGAAAATCTAAGATGATCCGAAATCTAAAAGTACATTAAAATATCTTTAATACTCTAAGTTACAGGCATGCAAACTTTAGAAAGAAAAAAAAGCTTTTTTTTTTTTAACTGTCTCCATTGACATATGATGCAGAGACAAAGATTGCTAACGTCAACAGATTGTGCTAATAGACCTACCTATCTCTGTGTAAAAATAAAATAATGATGTTGTCATTTTTCATTTAATTTTCCAAATCTCAGGTGAAAAATGTTATTTTGACCCCTGCTCAAAATAGTGGATTGCTCAGTAAATTGTCATGAGTCTGGGCCCTGCGTTTCTCCCTCTCTCCTCCAGAGGGCGCCATCTCCCGGACTCCCATTCCCCAAACCCCATACACCTGTTCACTCATTACACTAATACCCCAAACTCCACACACCTGTTCAGTCACTCACTCATCACACTCACCCTCAGCTGTGCCTCGTTGTAACTGACCATATCTTCACCTCTCACTCACCACTCGGCCTGGTTGTATTGTGTAATGAAATGGTGTTCGTCGTCTCTAGACCTGTTTTTGTTTTGCCTTGTTGGCCTTTCTGTTTAAATAAAGAAGTTTTCACCTGCATTTGGACCCAGACCCTGTTTACACGGTGTGTTTTCAGTACCGAGGCGGTGCCCGCTCACAGTTTCCCGGAGGAGGCGGTGCCCGCTCACAGTACCCCGGAGGCGGCGGTGTCCGCTCACAAGGCTTCAGAAGCGGCGGTTTCCGCTCACAGTTCCCCCGAGGCGGCGGTGTCCGCTCACAAGGCTCCAGAAGCGGCGGTGTCCGCTCACAGTGCCCCCGAGGCGGCGGTGT
>NW_015537969.1:2050770-2089908 GCF_001515605.1 Sinocyclocheilus anshuiensis
GGGTGCCCGCTCACAGATCCCCCGAGGCGGCGGTGTCCGCTCACAGTTCCCCCGCTCCAGCTTTTACAAACCTCTTACAGTAGGTCACAGCTATCAGACAAGACTTAGTCACCGAGATGCTGGTGTACAAACCCTAGGTCTTTGATGTGATGCAGAAAATTGTAAGTGGTGTCTTACATGTTCCATGCCAGAGTGTGCATCGCTGCTCTGAATCTTGCTCAATATCCTGCTAGGTAATGGCAGAGCAGTTTGCCCCCCAGCATCTAAGCACTAGTACTGTTTAACAGGACCCTCTGTTCCCTGAGAGAATGACACAGAGCCGGAGAACTGCGTAGGAACCGAACACTGTGCCGTGTTCTGACAAGAAATATCAAAGCAGAAATGTGATAGTGCCGACTCCGAGTCGGCTTAAGGAGCAGGAATCCCCGCTGATGTCGGTGCGAACGGCGTGGTCAGCTCGCAAGGCTCTCGAGGCAGCGGTGCCCACTCACAGTTCCCCGGAGGCGGCGGTGCCCGCTCACAGTTCCCCGGAGGCGGGGGTGCCCGCTCACAGATCCCCCGAGGCGGCGGTGTCCGCTCACAGTTCCCCCGCTCCAGCTTTTACAAACCTCTTACAGTAGGTCACAGCTATCAGACAAGACTTAGTCACCAAGATGCTGGTGTACAAACCCTAGGTCTTTGATGTGATGCAGAAAATTGTAAGTGGTGTCTTACATGTGCCATGCCAGAGTGTGCATCGCTGCTCTGAATCTTGCTCAATATCCTGCTAGGTAATTGCAGAGCAGTTTGCCCCCCAGCATCTAAGCACTAGTACTGTTTAACACTGTGCTGTGTTCTGACAAGAAATATCAAAGCAGAAATGTGATAGTGCCGACTCCGAGTCGGCTTACAAGGAGCTTACATCAAAAATGTAAGTGTGACTGAGTGCCAGCATTTCACATTATTACTTTGTGATGAAACTTTTTTTGGCCTTTTTACTAAAGGAAGAGTTCACCCAAAAATGAAAATTCTGTCATTATTTACTCACAATCATGCCTTTCAAAAATGTTTTCCATTTTCCATGTATTCTCTTTTATTACTCTTTTCCATTTATTAAATAAATTAGGACATACAGTTTCCAGGTAAAATCACACACACACACGCACGCACGCACGCACGCACGCACGCACGCACACATACAAAAGCACCATAAAGTATCATAAAACTACTCCATACAACTAATGCACTATATGTCTTCTGAAACCATTCAATAATTTGTGGGAGAAATGGACCAAAATGTACCAGTCCAACAAGACCTTTTATAAAAACCAATCTCTGGTTTTCAGAGACTATTCAAGTGTATCTCTGAAACTCAAAATCCATAAGTATTGGAACATTGGCAGCTAATGAGCTATTCCAAGTCTTCTGAAACCATTCAGCAATTTGTGGGAGAAACAGACCAAAATGTACAACACTGTTCACCTATAATCTTTTCCTTCATGCAGTGAGCTGCCAATCGTTATGACTGGATCATTGAGCAGTGAATTTAAATTTTGAAAAAATGTAATTAAATCTTTCTTAATCTGTGCATATGCTGCACTGAGCTTTCAAAATATACCTATGTCTTCACACTCAGCTCATTTTGAGGTATCGTAGTTGTGGAGCACTTGCTTTCAGTATATATCTGGTATACTCTCGGGCAAACATTGGAAGGCACTAGGGGTCACGTCCCTGTGAAGTTCTGTGGTAATGAGCACATGTTCTCTGGTGTCTGACAAATGACCCTCACTGCAACTGAGATTTCTTAGCATGCCTCCTGACCTATGAAACCGCAGATCAAAAGCACAGGAAAAGAGAAGGCACTTGTGAGAATCAGAGAGACATCATCATTATTGCACACAGAGGGAGAGGGAGGCACTAGAGAAGAGCAAACAGAGGCACATACAATTGCTCCTTTTAATTAATCGAACTAAATTTAACAATATGTTCAACAGTTAGGATAGCAAAGCAAAGCTTACTTTGTGTATTTTATTGCTGAAAAAAGCATCCTCCTCGTGGCACACATTAACATGGTAGAAATGATATGTTCTCATCCTCAGAAATCATTAATAAAACTCTATAGGTGATGCAGAGGACTTTCAAATATGATCCTGTTCTTTCTATACTAACCCTATCAATAAAAAAATCCATGTATGTGTTCAAGTATTTACACAACTTGGGCAACTTTCTTATTTTGAACAATTCAGTCCTTCAAATTATTGTTTTCCTTCTATATAATTTCATTTTGCCTTTAAAATCATGTTCAGGCAGCTTTCAATAACAATGGCTGATGACAGCAAAAGAGAAAATGCTTGACAATCAGTTTGCCTCTGGGCATTACACAAGACTCATAAAAGATTCATAAAGGATTAAATAAGGACTATGAATAATGTGTCGAATAGAGAGGCATTGTGTAACGACGTCCAATTTCGGCACTTGAGCGATGGCTTTTAGTGGAGGATCACTAATGGAAACTGGATTATACATCTCGAAAGAAACGCAGACTACTCTGTTGCAATGCACTTTGTGTTTGCTGAACTTAATGGGGTCATATCACGAGCAATCACATTTTCCTTGATCTTTTAAGATGAAAGAGTAGTATAAAAACACAGCCAGTTTCAACCATATATGCTTTTTTAAATGGCGTAGAAAAACAACTGGACTGAAGTGAGTGATCTTGTTTTAGTATCTGAGTTTTCAGAAAGGCAGGTATTATCATGAAATAAACTCTCTTACTTTTGCCATAGTTGTGCACAGCATTTATGAATCTTGGATCTTATAAGCACACTATCAAATAGAGCTCTTGACTGTATAATTATATGCAGGTTAAATGCAAATCTCTAACCCTCATTGATTTGAGGGCCAGAGATCAGAATATTACCTATGTAGGGAGCCTACACAAGTTCCATGCAGATTCCCTTCGGCAATGGGCATTTCAATCAGGTCCTGTATGTTTTCACACTGTATGTTTGCTTTAGGCAATGGTAATGTTAGTTGTTTTCAAACTCAGCGTCAAGCATATTGCATAGTGTTTGGCTATGCCCTGTATGGAATATATATTTTTTATATTCATAGTTCAAACCTTTTTGAGGATGAACTTACTAGATAATAAGGAATAATGGCCAGTATTGCACAATAAACCCAGACAAAATGATCATATATTTTGCAGTGATGCTCAACTGACTGCATTATTATATTGTCTAGCTACATAATTAAATTAAATTAAATACCAAATTAAATATTAAATTAAAATATACATGAAGTTTTTTCATTTTGAAATGAGACAGTACATACTTCAAGAAACTAGCACATTGTAGGAGATAAACAACTGTTTTCAAGAACAACTGTCAAATACCAATGATTACACAAAATATTTGATACAAAATATTTGACGATTGATCAGATTAATGAATTCTTGTATATTCATGAAAAAAAAAAAAACTTTGAGTAAATGTGAATTTCTTTGTTAACTTGATAGATGCAAAACTTCTGTTGGCATACTATAAAGGCTGTGGATTCTTATGAAACCACAGAGGAACTACAGAGATCCACATACAAAGGGATGAAAGGTAGAGGAACAAAGTAAACAATAATTCATCTCTTAGAAACTCAGCTGTTGTGATCGAATATGAACAGTGCCTGCTCACGAACCTCAGAGATTAAACATATATGATAGTCATTTCATTGATATTACTGGAGAGTTTAGCTGCCATCACATGTTCAGTACCATTATGTACAGAAGCAGAATGACAACTTGCGCATTATACATGTGCACACAAACACAGAGTTTGTGAGCGAAGAGACTGCATGTTCTTTAAGGTTTGATGCATTATAAATATGTATGGCAGTCAACCCAGCAAGCAATTTTGCGTTTAAAAGACGTCTATTAGACGTCTAAATATAGCCTAGACGTCTAGGCTAAAACGAGGCTAAATTTGGGTACATATATACGTCTAATAGACGGTGAATATGCGTCTAGGCTAAAATAAGGCTGAATTTGGGCTGTCAGTGAAAATCTAATAGACATCTAACCATAGCCCAAGCATAGACTAGTCATCAATTAGACGGCTATTAAACGACTACATATATACATCTAATAGACAACAAAATGGCAATCCATACATACAGCTTTTATTAAGAAAAATAACATTTTTAACAACTTGGACAACTTAAGACAATACAAAATTATAAAAATACAAAAGAATTAATGACAAAATAAAATGTTATAAATACAATACACTTAAATATAAATATTATGATAAAAAAATTACAACAACTTAACAACTTAAGATAATAAAAATATAAAAATGAAAAAAAATATTTTAAATAACTTAAGATATTTAAAAGAAGAAAAAAATCTAATACAAATCAAGAGCATGGTATCACACTTAACATTAAAACATTACGGATAAATGACAACATAAAAAAAGATGAACCCTTTTGTTCATGAAATGACACTTATATCTTTAGATATTATTGACACTGTGAACATGATGGGATATCAACCATCTCATGCGCTGTCTGGCCAAAAACTACAGTGAATCAGGTTTGACTATAAGTGGGCTACAGATAGCCGCTCGGACTACGAGCTAAATCGTGGCTACGCTCAGGCTACGTATTGAACATGTCAAAGAAATGAAACCAAACACCTTGTAAACGCCATTGACTTTGCTTACATGATGGAATATCATACATCTCACAAGTAATTTTGCCAAAAAACGACATGAAACCAAATTCAAGGTTATTTGGGCTAGAAGTGGGTTACACATAGCCGGACTATATCAGGTCTATACTTAACCGAGACATTGAAATGACGGCTATTGCTTGCTGGGAACAGAGGGATGGAAGATGATGAGAGAGGAAAAATGAGAGGGAGGCAAAAGCAATAGTGACAAGGAGAAGGAGAATAACAAAAACAGACAGGCAGTGTGAGAGAGCGTGAGAAATATAGAAAACATTTCATTTTTTGTGTGGAACTGATCGTTCTGTTTTATTATTTGAATATTATCAACTTTAGATTCTTCCTCTGCTGTCACAGACCTCAGATATTGATGCATTTCATTTTTTTTCAGCACTGTGAATCAAAACAGGTAGATGAGGAAGCTAAACAATGTTTACAGTCACAGTTCGTATTTAGTTATCCATCTTACATTCAGTGTCAAATTCAATTTGCAATATTCCAGTGCAGAGCAGTGCTAAAAATAAACTAGATGCTTTAAAGTGGCCAAGCATCGCCACTTCAAAGACTGTCTGCATATATTACAAGTAATTGTTTATTAGCAACAACACCTTTATAAAAGACTTTGTGAGTAGCTTCATTTCTGTGCCTTTTTGTTCAGTGTTTTGCTTTGCATTGGTTCATTCCTCTCATTTAACAGGCTTTTGCCATTAAGCCATGAATCCATGTTTAATAAACCACAGGTCTATCATCTCAGCTTGTGTTTCTTCCTGTAGACAGATGTCTCTCTCTTTGTGTCGGGACACTTCATACGTTGTCGCCCCTCTCCAGATGTCTGCAGAGTGCTTGAAAGAGGTATCGTGTTCGTCTTTTCTTTAAGGGTGACTCAGTCTCTATAGGCTTTCATCGTGGGGTGTAGACAGTCAGTAACTGCTTTTTACTCCAGGAGAGGAGCTGAAAGGGGCTGCACTCGCAGCAATGTTATCTCTCTCCGACACACGCAATTTGGCTGCCAGTTCCTGCAGCCTCCTTCTGATTCAATCAAAACACAACAGGTTTGTGGTCTCTCTCTCTCTCTCTCTTTCTCATGACACTAGAATGTTCTAGTTCTAGTTCTTGCTTAAAGGAATAGTAGTCCCCAAAATGAAAATTTTGCCATCATTCCAAACAAGTTATGCCAGTTATGTCAATTGTATTATGAAATTCAAACATTAAATGTACTTTTAATGTTTAAATGCCTTTTGGGGCGAACTGTTGCTTTAAGTATATGTAATGCACTCTATCATTTTGTTTCATTTTGATACACACACAGACACACAGACACACACACACATACATACATACGCATATATATATATAGCACCCGTTTACCAAGAAATTTTGGAGCACTTCATGCTTCCTTCTGCTGACCAGCTTTTTGAAGATGCTGATTTCATTTTCCAGCAGGATTTGGCACCTGCCCACACTGCCAAAAGCACCAAAAGTTGGTTAAATGACCATGGTGTTGGTGTGCTTGACTGGCCAGCAAACTCACCAGACCTGAACCTTGTCAAGAGGAAAATGAGAAACAAGAGACCAAAAAATGCAGATGAGCTGAAGGCCACTGTCAAAGAATCCTGGGCTTCCATACCACCTCAGCAGTGCCACAAACTGATCACCTCCATGCCATGCCGAATTGAGGCAGTAATTAAAGCAAAAGGAGCCCCTACCAAGTATTGAGTACATGTACAGTAAATGAACATACTTTCCAGAAGGCCAACAATTCACTAAAAATGTTTTTTTTTATTGGTCTTATGAAGTATTCTAATTTGTTGAGATAGTGAATTGGTGGGTTTTTGTTAAATGTGAGCCAAAATCATCACAGTTAAAAGAACCAAAGACTTAAACTACTTCAGTCTGTGTGCATTGAATTTATTTAATACACGAGTTTCACAATTTGAGTTGAATTACTGAAATAAATGAACTTTTCCATGACATTCTAATTCATTGAGATGCACCTGTATATACATACATACATACTGTAACTATATTATATACTATATTATATTCAGTTCAATTCAAGTTTATTTGTATAGTGTATACATATACACGGTATGTGTGTGTGTGTATATATATGTGTGTGTGTAGGTATGCATGTATAATATAGTGTATAATATAGTTATTTTTGATAAAACAAAGGCTCAAAATTCAAATCAGTTGTATTACAACAAACATCAGTCAATGGATGTCATTAAAATAGCTTGTAAACACACCTTGTATTTATCTCAGGAAGCTCATTCAATTTCTATAGTTCATTTGTTAGCCTAGCCAGAAAAAAAAAAGAGAGCATAAAGTGCTAAAACAGTATTATTATTAATAATATAACATATTATAATAATATAACATATAATAATAACATAATTTTTAGCCTGTCGTGTCTGAATTATTTTGTTTATTTGAATATATCTCACAATTTTGTCAATAACAACAACAAAATATTATATGCAATCTTCCACTGTTTGAATTATAATATCTCAACATTTTGGAAACTTAATACATATATCTTTAGAAAGCGGATACTTTTTTAATCCGTGCATAAAACTCAAAGTGTGTGGGTCATAACCACTCTTTATCATTGAGCAGTTCACATATGTATTTTCACATGCCTTACATTTACATTTCTGCATTTGGAGGATTCTGAAACAATGCCATTTTGTGTGAACTGTATTTTATGTGCTGGGAATCTTTATACAGCATGTATTTTCATGTAGTCTGTGTGGCTGAATTATAGAACTTAGACTTGAAAATGTTTTGTACAGACCTTTCAAGCCTGCGGCCTCTGCAGTTCAAGTTTTTGTTCAAGCATTGCTGTGTAAAGTGTCATTGTGCCATTTGCTAGAGGACAACTGGAAGTTTTCATCCATCTGAAATGCTTTCTAAACTATGAACGTCCCAAGCTCCCAGTTCATTTCTGCGGGCCACTTAATCAAACACTAAGTGTCAAGATTGTGACAGAGGTCAGTGAAATGCAAGGCTCATTAGATCTAATTGCACACAGGCATCCACCCACACACACATACACACACGGAAAAACACGACTGATCTTTGCATTAGCTAGATGTTGCGAGAAGCAGTCTGTCACCTGTTTGCTCCAGAGAACACTTACAGAATAACAATGTCACCACAGTGTTTAACAGTATTTCAACTTTTCTTCAAATTAAACTGTTCTGAATACTGTATCTGTGTATTAATTCTTCTTTATTAGACTGAAATATATGTATATAGTATATACAGTGCTGCTAGAAAGTTTGTGAACCCTTTATAATTTTCTATATTTTTGCATAAATATGACTCAAAGCATAATCAAAATGTCACAGTTTTTTCAGTCATGAAAGTAGACAAAGAGAACCCAATCAAACAAATGAGATGAAAATATATACTTTGTCATTTATTTATTCAGGAAAATGATCCAATATTACATTTCTGTGAGCAGCAAAAGTATGTGACTCTCTAGGATTAGCTGTTAATTTGAAGGTGAAATTAGAGTCCATCTGTTCAGAGGTGTTTTTAATCAGTGAGATGATTAGCAGGTGCCTGGGTGTGCCCTGTTTTATTTAAAGAACAGGGATCTATCAAAGTTTGGTCATGTTTGTGGAAGTGTATCATGGCACAAACAAATGAGATCTCTGAGGACCTCAGAAAAAGAGTTGATGTTGTTCATCAGGCTAGAAAAGTTTACAAAGCCACTAAAGAGTTTGGACTTGCGATTCTCCAGCACATGTGTTCAGATGGAGCGGCACTTACACAGAGCTGTAGATCACTGACAAGCTACGCAAAATCGCGGGCGATTCTTTGCCGATTATGAACGCGATTTTGCGTAGCTTGTCAGTGATCTATGGCTCTGTGTAGTAAATGCCGCTCCATCTGAACGCACGTGCTGGAGATTTACTACTAATCTACTCATTTGCACAACCCTAATATATATACTGTGTATGTATATATACATATATATATATATATATACAGTGGGTACGGAAAGTATTCAGACCCCCTTAAATTTTTCACTCTTTGTTATATTGCAGCCATTTGCTAAAATCATTTAAGTTAATTTTTTTTCCTCATTAATGTACAAACAGCACCCCATATTGACAGAAAAACACAGAATTGTTGACATTTTTGCAGATTTATTAAAAAAGAAAAACTTAGAGCCGGTATCGCTCTCGTACTCGAGTGATATTGCTCATATACAACCAGGTACTTTTATTTCAGTATTAGTTTAATTCCATTTATTAATTACTGCAAACTGTTTCAGTTCTAATTTAGTTTAACATTTAATTCAAATTTATTTTTGCTTTTTTAGCTATATTTTAATTACCAATTTTTTTTAAATATCTTCAGTGTTAGTATTATAGTATGATAACAACATTGGTTCTATATAGTCAATATGGCATTGCTATAGGGGTTGTGAGGGTGTTTTTTGTTGTCGCTATTCAGATCACTGTGTGTATTTTGTGCCCATTTTCAGTGCAATCCTGTGGGATTTCTTGTCTATTTTGCTGTCATTTTATCGATTATGTCTGTAGCCCAAATATTTAGGGATGGAGTTTTCCAGAAGAAAACGTATCTGCTGTGGCTTGTAGTGTTCAGCAAACACAGCCAGATTTCGGCAATTTCCTCTGTTTTCGTTAATGCTCACAGTCATCAAGAGACACTGGAATTGTCCCTGACTGCATTTGTTAATCATTCATGATTCTCTCACAAGCAAAAAGATTTGAATCATCCCCTGTTGAAATGAACATCTGCCACTGTGCTACAGGGCTTTGATTTCATGCGTTTCAGACCTGCTGGGAAATGACTGCATTTGGAAATTCCCTTAACAAAACTTTTAGGTCCTCTTAAACTAGGCTTACCTGATGTTGTCAAAAAAATATTGTTGTCAAGGCAACAGCAAAAATGTGCTCTTTCTTGAGGAGAGATTGGGCCATGCTGGGCCACCTTCGCTGTTCTGGCAATATTTAAACATAATGAGTCTTGTAAATGCTTGTGGTTGCCCTGTATTTGTCAAAGCTCCCCTCAGTGTTTGATGTGGTGGGTGGGTATTAGGGGGGGTAATTAGTAATTGGCATGAGGGTAAGAAAATGAAAGAAAAAATATAGAATAGATAAGAAGAGAGAGTGAACATAATTTCACGATTGCAACAAAAGGTCACTCTTTTGATGACAGTGACTATATCAGGTCTTATCCCACCCATCGACACCAGCTTTACAGTTCTGATTGTTCAAATAAATATTTAATTAAAAATTACCATAATTACCTGCCCGGTCTGCTTAAGAAGAAATTGTGCTTTTTAATTGGACCATTCCAGTGAAATTGCTCTGTGTTTTGAAGTCTCAGGGAGATAAAATAATAATACAAAAAACTTAAAACAACTTGCAAAGAACCGAGCTTCCTTGTGCTGATTACTAATTACTAATTCACGTACTTAATTATATATATATTTTAGTTTAGCTTTGACTTGAGTGGACTTATAAAAACCTTTTTGAAGATGACTTTCAAAAATTGTAAACAAAGACAAAATTATGTGTGGATTAAGATATTAAGGTATATAAATAGCACAATTGTAATTAATTCAACATAATCTGTGGAAATAATTTTTCATTTATTTATTTTGATTTAATTGGATCTTGCATATCAAATGTCCAAATACTGATAGGAAATATGTAAGTCATGATATTGCGAACTAATATTACATAACTAATTAATTCAACATGATCTGCAGAAATAAACATACTTTTTCATTAATTAATTGGATTAAAGTGGATCTAGTAAACATTGAACAAAACAAATGACCAAGCATTTGATGTCAATAAGGAACAATGTAAGTCGTATAAGTACGATTAAATAACTAATGAATTAAACATAGTCTCCAGAAACTTTTTTTCCAGTTATTTGATCACTAGTAAATACTAAGCATATCAAATGACTAAACATTTGATGTCAAAACCTCTAAATAATGATATTGGTAATAATTAAATAATACATCGAAATTAACACCTGCAAACACAGTCCATTAATATCAGATATAGTATAGAATTTCTAGTATATAAAAGCAAGTTCAACCTGATTATGGTCAAAATGCAGTTGCCGTAATATCCAGTGGTTTGTGTCTAAATTGCATGTCAGAGAGAAGCCGCTGAGCTGGGTGTTCATTTGCAGGTTCACGGCCAGCAGAACCCGCTGGGGCTGACAGTGTTACAGGTTTAGGAAGGTGTCTGAGGGAAGCTCACCTTCACATCTCATTGCAGCATCTGTTTGGAGTCAGGCCTGCCACGCCGCTGCCCTTTCACTGCGGTGTCTTCTTTAATTAGGCCAGAATGCCCAGAGACAACCAATAATCTGTCATCCCTTATAAACACGTTCAGGGAAGTTCAATTATTTTAACCCCCTGTCAAATGCTTGAGATGCACATTGGTCTTTTTGTCATGTTAGGTTAATTTAAAATAGTATTAAACTCCAGTTTGGTCTGCATTGCTCATTTTAGCATTTACCATGTTAACTGATAGCTTAAGCTACTATTTCAACCACAGAAAAAAAAATATTCAGTGTAATTAGAGTTAAACTTCAATAAAAAATAATAATTTGTTAAAGATATAATGTTTTATTGGTGTCTAATTAAAAAAAGATCAAACTAATAGTTACTGTGCTATTTCATAAGATCCCACTTATAATTCCAGCTTACATTTTTGGCAAACACTCAGGAACAGCCTAACATTTACAAACTCCGTTGGAAGATTAGTGCTTGTAAAAGCGTGTGACTGTACAGATGCTGTGCTGATTGAAGGTTATACAAAAATTCACCTCAACTTTCATTTAAAAGCAATGCTTTCAAACTCAAGAGATAAAATGACATTTTGCTGTGAATGTCTCATATTGCACCTGCAAATTGTAGTGAAAAGCTGTTAATTTGACTGTTGTTTTACGACCAACTAAATTAAAAAAAATTACAGCATACAAATAGCATACAAAGTGAAGTTCTAAGTGCTCAGTGATACCTCATAATTTTTATGGAAAAGTGTTTCTGCAATATAGTGAAAACTTAAACAGTTAATTGTGAGATAAGGATTAAAATAAATAGTCACATTGTGTGATTTAAAGTTATACTTCCGTTCAAATGTTCAGGTCCATAGGATTTTGTGTGTGTGTGTGTGTGTGTGTGTTTTAAATAAGTTTATTTCAAGGGTGAATTTATTTGATCAATAATACAGTAAGAATTACACTTTAAAATAATGGTTGTCTATTTTAATCTATTTTAAAATGTAAATTATTCCTGTGATCAAAAAGTTGAATTTTTAGCATCATTACTCCAGTCTTCAGTGTCATATGATCCTTCAAAAATCATTCTAATATGCTGATTTGCTGCTCAAGAAACATTTTTATGATTTAACATTATTATCATTGTTAACAGTGCTGCTTCATTTTTTTTGTGCAAACAGTGAAACTTTTTTAGGACACGTTGATGAAAAGAAAAGCATTTAATTTACCTAGAAATATTTTAAATCGTAATAACCCCAGACTTTTAACAGTAGTATTTTAAATGATATTAAGAGACTATTGAGAGAAATGAAGTCACAATTATGAGTAATAAAGTTGCAATAGTGATTACAAGATATAAGGTAGCAGTTACAACAAATAAAGTGTAATGAGAAATAAAATTGTAATTGTGTACTGTTTTTTTACTCTGAGGTGGAAACTGGCTGAATGTAAATGGTTCTGATTTAAAGGTTTGTGTGTTTATACAGTTGTGGATTGCACATTTACAGTAAAATGTGGGCAAATGCAATTAAGAAATTTTATTTTTTATTTTAATGGCTAATACAGCAATATAATTTATTTCATGCTTCTTATGATCACAGATCTGCTTAACCACAGCATTGCTGTGGGTGTTAATCATATAACATGATTTGCTATTTCTACCAAACTAAAAAAAACTTCAAACAGACATGCACACGTACAGCCCACTCTGATTTTCACATGAGGTGTGTGTGTGTGTGTGTGTTGCTCAGGTTCAGGTGCTGTGTGCTGCTCCTCCTGGGTGCTGCGGGGCTTTTAGGATCCCACACCATAATTAAGACTGTAGCCAGTGCACCGGTCGGCACATCATTCCACAGCTGCTGCACGCACACATGCAAACATCAGCATCAGAATGAACATACTGACATCACTTAGTGTAAGTGCTACTCAGTGGAGGCCGAGCACTCCAGCTTATTCTAAACTGGTTTTCCATTTGTAGAATTGAGTATGTTTTAAATATGAAACCGCTGAAGGGTTGTTTGCCAATTGTCTGGCTCTGAACAGCATTCATGATTGATTCACTGCTTAAATTATAAAGGGTGTCCAAGGACAAGCTTTATTTTAGAGAGTGCTGATGGATGGCACTCCAACGAACAAATTCATTGGCATTCAGATGTTAGCTTACAGCATAAGTGACTGATTTGGACCTTTTGTTTAGCCACACTTTTGTTTAGAGTATTTATGACATAAAATGTATTTTTGATGTAAACCAGGGGTGTCCAAACTCGGTCCTGGAGCTAAACTCTGCAGGACAGTGGACCTCCAGGACCGAGTTTGGACACCCCTGATGTAAACAATATGTTTATTTATTATTTGTTTTATTGTTAATTGTTTCAGTATTTTTGATCATTTAGCTGCTCTCATTTGGTATTTAGTAAACCTTTGAGAGAAACACATTAAGCTGTATTAAGTTCAATTCAAATTTATTCGTAAAACGCTTTTCACAATGCGTATAGTTTCAAAGCAGCTTCATAAAAAGTATGTTACAATTGAACAATCATGAGATATTCTATTATTGGTCAGAGATTAGTGTTTCAGAGTAACATCTATATGGCAGTAATATATAGCTATATGATCATACTGGTTATGGGTTAGTAAATATCATGTTAATATCATGTGGCTAATTAATATCATGTAAAAAAGTGACGTGACATGTGGCCAAGTATGGTGACCCATACTCGGAATTAGTGCTCTGCATTTACCCATCCAAAGTGCACACACACAGCAGTGAACACACAAACCGTGAACACACACCCGGAGCAGTGGGCAGCCATTTTATGCTGCAGTGCCCGGGGAGCAGTTGGGGGTTCGGTGCCTTGCTCAAGGGCACCTCAGTCGTGGTATTGAAGGTGGGAGAGAGCTCTGTACATTCACTCCCCCCACCTACAATCCCTGCCAGTACGAGACTCGAACCCGCAACCTTTGGGTTATGAGTCCGACTCTCTAACCATTAGGCCACGACTTCCCCAGTTATCTACTTAACTGTATTAAGTTAAGTAGATAATAAACAATAGTACATTATTGCATACATATACAGGACTTGACATTAACTTTTTATTTATTTTACTTTTTTTTTTCTTTTCAAAATTACTAGCCATTCAGCATTTTCACTGGCCAACAATTTTGTTGCTGGGAAATTACATTTTTATATGATTAAAGTTACTGAATACTAAAATTTACTTAAATTGATTTCCAGGTAATTTTTTGCCTATGTAAATGGCAATGTATGTGTCATCTTTCATATCAAATTCTTACATTTTATTAATAATTTCAGTTATTATAATAATACATTATAGGAAAATGGCATTTAGATGCATTTACACAAGACAGCTTAATGATGCTGAAATGCAATAACAATGCAAAATTACAACTGCATAAATGTTATGAGCCTAGTGTTTTAAATCATATACAAATATGAAATGCTAGAAAGAAATGCAATGATAGACTCATTCATTTAAACAATTAATTCAGACAGCTAATTCATTCAAGAATGAAGCAAGTGCCTGTCTTTATGAATGGGTTATTGAATCATTGACTCACCTACTTCATTCAAAAATGCTGAATCATTCAGTAACAAAACACCACGGCGTGTTGCTCAGAGATGCGCGACTGTGTGTGATATTTGTTTGGAACTGTTTTCGTTAACCAAATCGAGCAAAAACAGTCAACACTGACAACATTGTGTCTAAAATGTAAGTCACTTAATATTAACTACTCGTTTGCACTCTTGCACAAAACAAATGTCACATTTGCACTGGTTTTAGGGAAAACTGCACTCTCTTGATCATATCATGTTGTGTGTTAAAATAAATATCGAAACTACCTTTTTACTGCAGTATGTTTCTTCTGTGTGCAGATGTTCATTTGTTTTGATTTCTCTTTCACTTGCCCCTTCAAAAAAAAAAAAAAAAACACTTGACAACAATGTTGAGCTCTGTTAACGTATGCAAAATTCAACCCGCCAAAGTGGCTAGTGGGAGTGTCCATGTTACATGCCACTGCTGAAATCCACCCACATTTGGTGGGTTGGTGAGTGTTAATGTGAAGCCCTGTATATATAAGTAAGGCATTTTATGATATGCACAATTTTGAATAAGAGGTGCATTGATTTCTTAATTGCAGTATTTTAATAATTTAACTCCAACAAATGAGGAAAAAAGTGTTACTTTACAACAAAACTGAAAATACTAAAGAATTTAATTGAACTCCAATAAATGGGGGGAAACATATTTTATAGCATAACTGTAAAATCTGTTTAATTTCTTTAATTTTAGGGGGAAAAAGGGAGGCAACAGAAAGAGCAGTGCCATGATGAAATATAAAAAAAAAAAGATTGTTGTGTTCACACAGTTGTTTGCGTAATACCTTAGTAGAAACTTTATTTTATTTTATTTTTTCAGGATTCTTCGATGAATAGAAAGTTCACAAGAACCACATTAATTTTCAAATAGAATGTTTTGTAAGATTGAAAAACTCTTTACTGTCACTCTTGATCAATTTATTGCATCCTTGCTTAATAAAATCATTTCTTTTAAGAAAAAAATAAATCCTGACCCCAAATAGTGTTTTGAATTGTGAGATATAAAGTCACAATTATGAGCAATAAAGTCGTAATTGTGAGATATTAAGTCTCACAGCAAGATATTATCTAGCAATTATAAGAAACAATGTTTAATGAGAAATAAATGTTAAATTATTTCTCATTATTAAAAAGTGTTGTTTTTTGTTCACACCATCTGCCCTAGTCACTTTAAGTTTAGACAGTATACTTTAAAAAAAAAAAAGGAAGAAAAAGAAAAGATGTTTCTTCTGCTTTTTGCATTTATCATGAATGTAATTTTATAAATATTTTCTAGTGCCAGATTCTTTTTGGAGGCCTTTCAAAAGAGTGAAATAAACCTATATTTGGGAACCATATCTCATTTTCTTGTGGTGCATCAGCCAGTCAGTGTTGTCATGACATATAAAGCTCAGGCTCAAAAACAATTGTGTCCAGAATTGAGTGCTTACAAGCAAAGATGATTTCAAAACAAATTTTGGAGGAGTCTTGCACCGTTGACATGAATGGGAATATTTGTTTTCTAAAAGTCTCATAGATGTAGCAGGAATGCTTTATAGTCTTGTGGGGCGCAGACAGATACACTTGATGTGTTGTTATCAAGATTATAACAGTTTAACACATGAGGGTGCTTCCATCTGCTCATCAACATGTCAAATGCTCATGAGGCCACAAAACCGATTTGGAGCTTTAAATATTTGACACATGCTTCATTTCACGAGTGAATGCACTCTCATGACATTGACTGAACACTCACATGCAACACAGCGCGTACAAAGCTCTGCGTCATGCTGGGCCCTGAAATATCTCCACATTTAGAAACTCAATATCACAAACACATCCGCCAGCTGTGTGAGTGTGTGTGAAGGAGATCGATGATGTGACTTGATGTAATTACAATGAGCCTGATGTTTTCGGAATGGACAAAAATACCATGTGTCAAAGCACAAGAACATGTAGCCTACTTCCTAAGGCCTCTCAAGAACTGGAAGTGTTTATTTGCAAAAATTAAAAATTATTATTTTTTTTTTTAATCATGTTTTTTTATTATGTTATCATGTTTTTATTGTGTTTTATTCGTGCAGCCCTAATGCATTAATCATACAAGTTAGTTCCAGTCATCTAATTTGACCGATACCAATATACTTTTCACTGAAAGTGGAGTCACCTCTTCCCTTCACACAAACTTTATGCAATGGCAAGCGCTGACTCAATCAGTCCAACATCTCCTGCCCAGCCTCGAGAGAGCTGCAGACACGACTGAGGGAGATGGACTCGACCTCCGGAACACACTGGTTTGAAGATGAGCCACAGAATCATTTCATTTAGGGCTGGTAACTGAGACGCCCCCGTTCCCACTTCTCTCCCTTTTACTGGAATCAACCTGTTGCTAAGTAACACTCATATTCATGAAGTCCTGTGCGTGTGCGCCCATGTTTGATGAACCTGTCAGCAACATGGATCATCCCTCCCATTTGCAGAGGGGTTGTGGAGAGGGCGTATGAATATTCACAAATCTTGATTGCATGTTCATCAAATAAAAAATGAAAAAGAGCACAAAGTGTCAAAGAAAATAACCGAATTTTGAGTGTGCACTGTTAAAAATTATGAATCATTATGAAGCCAGCATAATTGTTTCCATCCATTTGATTTTTTCTCAGGTTTTTAGAGTTTTAACTTGATTCAGAGTGGTTGGATTTATAAACATTGCACAGTAAGTTATAATTTATAACTGTAAAACTGTATAAATGCCAGAACAGAGAGCACTTTATGCTGAGAAAGAAAAAAAAATGGAAGAATATCCTGATTTCCACTTGAACACAATGTCTTTAGCTTGAAGACTTGCATTTAATTATGAAGAGTAGAGGACTGACATACACTGTACAAAAATTGAACCTAATTTGAAGTTGATTTGCTTTAAAAAGTTTAATAAAAAAAGTAATTAAAAAAAATCCTGCCTAAAAGCTGTAAATAAAAGTTGTGTTTTATTCATTTTATTCATTATTTGAGCTCCGCATTGTAGAATAGACTGATGTTTTGTTCATTATAATTCAAAATAATATTATATGAACAATATTAGAGTACTGTTGTACATACTGTAATAAAAGTGTATTGATTTTTTTTTCAATGTGCTGTTCAAGGTGAAGAAGTTAATTACTAAACTAAAGACTTTAAATGTCCTTCTTGCACTGTGAAAGATTAAATGAAAAACAGATTTGAATATAGAGGAAAGAATGTATCCATCTTCAGTGTGTATGGGAAGGGGTGTGTGTTTGGAGGTGAAGGGGGTCAGCTGTGTGTCATTCCCAAAGCACTGAAACAGAACTAATGAGTGTGTAATAGCTTTCCATCAGCAAATCCACACACACACACTTAAGAGACCCAGAAAAGAGCATCAATTTCAGACTAAAATGTCTGTCTTCGTTTTATTTCTATACAGGAATTACATTTGAGTCCACTAGAACTCATATCTGTATTGCTTCCATCCGTCTTTCACAAATCTAAGCTTTTTATATTCACCTCTTAAATATGTTTCATCAAAAGGTCACTTCATTTTCAGACGTAGACCTCTGAGAATAGAGAACTGCTGTGTTTTACAGAAATGTTCCGTTGAAATGACTGTGCTCGGCTAAAAGGCTTTATGAGTCTTAATAGAGTGTGAGTTGAGTGAGTGATCGGCGATGTAATGTCATATAAGCAAGTGCTTAACTTTTAGTGTGCACTAAGTGTTTTATGAGATCTTGCCCACGGGCGTTTTACCTTCACTGCCCCTAAATGATGCCAGGCGATCAGTGGGCAAAACAGCTCCCATTACTGCAGAGATTCAGAGAGGACATGCTTAATGTATGTTCATGGAAGATTAGCAGACATTGAGTGGACTGAGGATATGCATTTATATGTAAGAATGTACTTTTCATGCCTGCCTCAGCTTTATAGAAGCATTAGATGACCATTAGAACCTGTTGAAGCGCATGTTCGTCTGTGTTGTCGATCCATCTGCCATCGGGAGAGTTAACAAACATATGTCATTCAGCAATGAGGTTGTTGGCAGATCATTGCGTTCTAAATGATGCAACACAATCTGTCAAAGCCCAGACCTACAATTCAAGTGTGTAGCACACACACATTTTGGATGGGGCTTGGTCATGCTCGAGTGCTGCTGGAATGTACTGTACACACAGATCTGACAGGTGTGGCGCTCACCACAAACACCATCTTCCATCATTCTTTAAGTAGATTGCTCTATTTACACCCTCTGTTCTAAGACACAGAGAGCATGACACTTTTTCACATGGGTTTTTTTTTTTTTTTTTTAAGTATTAGGGACACTGCTGTTTTTATTTTGTTTATTAATGTAAAAGTAGAAGTAGCTTAAAATTATTATTATAAGTGATTTTTGGCCTGTCTCACCTCAGAGGTTTTGACTTTTAGACTGTATCTAACAATTAAAAGCATACAACATGATTGAGACTATAAAATAATAAAATCATCTGTTGAAGTTATATTCCATTAACTGCAGTTATAAACTATTTTTAATTTATTTACCAATAATGCATTTAACATAGTATTGTATTCCTTAAAATATAGACATAATTTGGACTGTTTCTATATGAGGACACATAATGCCATTTTTTTTAAACAAAGTGTAGTGTTGACTGCATTTGTCATGCTCAACCATGTTACCAACATTATTGCAAGAAACAAATGTTTAAAGAAATATTATTTTTTTTTCAATTTATGGGAAACATTTATTTTGGTATTAGTTAAAATCAGAAACATCAAATCATTATTAACCTACTGGGCAATTTAAAACACTGTTACAGTTTTGGCATGGTTGTATAATTTATTTATATGTGTACACTACTGTTTAAAAGTTTGGGGTTATTAAGATTTTAATTTTTTAAAGAGATTAATACTTTAATTCAACAATGATGCATTAAATTGACCAAAAGTGACAGTAATGACATTTATAATATTACAAAAGATTTAAATTTGAAATAAATACTGTGCTTTTGAGCTTTCTATTCATCAAAATATCCTGAAATAATATGTATAACGGTTTCCACAAAAATAGTAAGCAGCACAACTGTTTTCAACATTGATAATAATAAGAAATGTTTCTTGAGCACCAAATTATCGTATTAGAATGATTTCTAAAGGATCATGTGACAGAAGACTGGAGTAATGATGCTGAAAATACAGCTTCAATCACATGAATAAATTACACTTAAATGTTAAAGGGGTCATATGATGCGATTTCAAGTTTTCCTTTCTCCTTGGAGTGTTACAAGCTGTTCGTGAATAGATAAGATCCCTGAAGTTGCAAAGACTAAAGTCTCAAAACCAAAGAGATATTCTTTATCAAAGTTAAGACTCTGCCACATCCCCCTAAAACGGCTCGTTCTAACACGCCCCCACATATCTAGGTCACTATGTGGGAATATTTGCATAATGCGCCCAAATGTGCACGCAAAGAAAGAAGGCGTGGTTTCAGTAACCGCAGTTAGTGTTGAAGCAGCCATGAATGATCTTTAAAAAAGCATCATATGACCCCTTTAAAATAGAAAACAGATCTTTTAATTGCAATAATATTTCACAATATTACTGTTTTTAATGTATGTTTGATCAAATAAATGCAGCCTTATAATAAGCATAAGAAATTTCTTAAAAAGAAAACGTGAGTTCCAGGCCCTCTTTTGTACTCTATTGATGAAAGGCAGCATACATAATGTTTGCACACAGTCATAAGCACACACATAAGCAATTAATAGTGCGGCCTACGTGAGCGGCACATCGCTTATGACTCAATAAATTGTTGTCACGTATAGTGGGACTTTTATTGCATAATATATCAGATCAGATGCCATAATCATTCAATCATGTGTTCTTATAAAATGATGGTCTGCGGTTAATGATGCTGTTGAGATTTTAGTTTGGTCTGTAGATGTGATTTGTGTCAGAACAACGCAGCTCGGCAGTGGCCTGAAGACACATCCAGGCTTCATAATGAGCGTCAGCCAATGAGCACTGCTTCAAAAAACAAGTGAGAAAAGAGGTGTTGGATTTATTGGCCATTCAGCTAATTAAATGGCTGGAGATATATGGATAAAGGAAAGCATGTGTGAAGAGCAGCTCAGAGAGTGTGAGTGTGTTTGGAGGGGGAATATAGTTGTGGAGGAATACGCCCGTGAGGCTAATAAATCTCTGTCACTTCCTGTGTTCTGCACATGTCAGTGTGTGTATATGTGTTTTGTGTCTGTGAGAGACAGAAAGGGAGAGCTAGTAATTGACTAAACACTTCAGCATTTTTTTTTCATGTCAAATCTTGGCTGTTGATTTACAGTGGCGGCTCGTGGGTTTTAAAATAGAGGAGGCACACTAATTGTATTGGTCTGGGATCCCTGCCGATTATTAGTATCAGAAGGGAGGCTAGCCTCGCTTGCGAGGTTTCTTTTCTCAACACTCCTCAGCGCTGAAAGTGAACACTCGATGCTGATTGGCTAATTTTTTTTACCAACGGAGGGTGTTGATTTATACTCTCTTTCTCTCTTTCTCTATATCTCTTTTTAGTACTTTTTTGGTTTCTTATTCTCTCACAAACATACACTTGCAATCAAAAAGACAGGACATATTTCACATCACAACATCACTTGCAGCAGTTTCAGTCAAGAGTCAACTATATAGTAAATGTAATTTTTTCATAAATTTAAGGTCTGGTCAAGTCGCTCTGTATATTTGAATAATTCAATTTAATTTTCAAAGGTTTGGGGTTGTTAAGATTCTTTATAAATGTTTTTGAAAGAAGTCTAATATGCTCACCAAAGCTGCATTTATTTGAGCAAGTAAATTGTGAAATATTGTTACAAATTAAAACAACTGTGTTGTATTTGAATATATTTGAAAATGTAATTTATTCATGTGATCACAATGCTGGGTTGTCAGCAGTCATTACTCCAGTCTTCCATGTCACATGATCTTTCAAAAATCATTCTAATATGCTAATTTGCTGCTCAAGAAACATTTATTATCATAAATGTGGAAAATGTGTTTTTTTTTTTTTCCAGGATTCTTTGATTAATAGAAGTTCAAACGAAGTATTTAATGTCACCTTTGCATCATTGCTGAATTAAAGTATTATTAACTTTATATAATCCTTAAAAAATTATGGATTTTTATTATCTTTCTAATTGATTTATTTCTATTCTTTTTTATTTTAAAAGTAAATGAAAAAATCTTACTGACTCCAAACTTTTGAACTGCTGTTTTTTATTTTATTTTATTTTATTTTATTTTATTTTATTTTATTTTATTTTATTTTACCAGAACAATTGTTTTATATTTTAGCTGTTTCACAATTGTTTTACTCTTACAGTTTTGCTTACACACAAAATCTTTACTAGTCATACAATTTCTGAAACCTGACACAAACACCAGAACCACACAACAAATCTGCAAAACCATACACTAATTATTGCCCTTTGACGCAGTTTTCAATTTCATAAAACACTTTTTGCAAAACACAACACACAATTCTCTATGTAACACAAAAATCTAACAGGAAGTATCTTGATTTCCTTTTTCAAACACAACCAATCAAAATGCCACACTAATTCATCAGCATCTCACACTAACTCCTCACATGTGCAAACACTCATTGCTTTACGTAACACCAACCAATCATGGCTTTAGAATAGGCCTATAAATAGGCCAAAGGTCAAATTATAGGTTTTGAACAATGGATGCAAACAATGTAGACAGAGTAAGGGGCGTTCTTTTTCAAACACAACCAATCAAAATGCCACACTAATTCATCAGCACCTCACACTAACTCCTCACATGTGCAAACTCTCATTGCTTTACTTAACACCAACCAATCATGGCTTTAGAACAGGGATATAAATACACATCTACACAACTACACATTGCTGATGTATTTCTTTTCTTTCATACTGTGTAATACTGTATTCACAACCACAAATGCTTACAGTAAAAAAAGTTTGGTTTTAATCTTGCTTTTGAGTTTACCATGAATTTTTCAACATATCTCTACCAATTACTTTCAATCTTGTACAAAAATGTACACAGGAGCTCATGAAAGAAGAGCTTTAGGTTTTGAATAACTGTGTATGTGATATATCCAAAAATATAATATTATGGCAAAGGTGTTTGCAACGTAAGACAAATGCTTACTTTTGAGATGTGTTATTGACATTTTGAATGGAGTGGTTCATTTTGCAAGAGATGTGAGGCATTTTGCATTTTGTGTGTGCAATTATTGGATTTGTGTGTAAAGTTTTTAAAAAAAGAGGCAAAGTTTTGAAAATGTAAGCAGTTGAAAAAAAAAAACTGTAATGTTGCTGAAAAGCCACTGTGTCACACGGTTCCACTGTGACAACTTACCCCAAAAAGTCAATATGTATTCAATAAACTGTTGACTTTCCTGGAAATGTTGAATACCCAACAATCCGCCAACCCAAAGCTTCCCTCCCACACCCACATCCTCCTCCTCCTTCCTTCTTCTTAAATACAGTATGTGACTTAAAAAAGTGAATGTTTTCATAAGTGGTGGAAACATTGAGAGTCCATTAGTGTTATTTGTCTGTTGAGAACAGTGCACCCAGGTGGTGCATATGTGGATATTATCCAGAAATCGGTCTGGTCTAATTATTTTCTGTATACTCTGACAGTCCAGTTTGTTTATTTCTGATTTGCTCCACTAGCTCTGCCTGATTGATTCCAAGGTCAGGCGACTTCCAGCGATACTCGACACTTCCCAGCTAAACGGGCTCATCATTCTCTCACAGTGCTGTTGAAATGCATAAAAGCGAGCCCAGTTGAGGCGGGGAAAGAAACGTGTAAATTGTTAATCAGCATAAGCCGGCGCCAAAGTCACCATGCCAGCAGAAAAATTCCTTCAGTCTCATTAAGGCTTAATGTGTTCTCCGTGAGATGGGCCTGTCTTGTCCATTGTTTCTGTGTTAGCAACTAATTTCAAAAGCGACGTAATTCACTTCTGTTTACATTGTTGATTTAACCTGGGAGCCCTCTTGCTCATTTGTGATGTTGTCTCAACAAATGTTCTCCAATGTAGTTGTTAGGCTGAAACAGGCCTTTTTCTGTCAAATCTGCTCTTGTGTTTGAATTATCATGAGTGCTTGTGTCAACTGACCAGAGTTATGGTAACCCCACAGTGCAGGCATGAAATTTGGAAAAATCCACATCCCATCCCAAATGCAAATTACTTTTTTTTAGTAATATAAGTCATTACATCTAAAAATTGTTTTATCAGAGTACCTTAACTCTCAAAAGTTTGATTCAGTTCTTTATCATTCATCCTCGCCAAGCTCTTTATGGTTACATCACAATAAAATGTATCCAGATGTTATTGATATTGATACTGATGCTACTGACGCAGTTACTGATATACATTATACAAACATTTTTCTTTTCTTTTACATAGATACCTTTATATATGTGTGTGTGTGTGTGTGTGTGTGTGTGTGTGTGTGTGTGTGTGTGTGTGTGTGCGTGTGTGTGCGTGTGATTGTTTATGCTCCATTGTGGGGACCAAATGTCCCCAAAAGGATAGTAAAACCTGACATTTTTGACCTGCGGCTTGCGGTCCCCACAAGGGGAATTTTTTTTTTTTAAATATTAAATGATGTTTATCTGAAAGTGTAACAATGCAAACAGGTTTTCTGTAAGGGGTAGGTTTAGGGGATAGAAAATATTGTTTGGTCAGTATAAAAGTAATAGAAGTCTATGGAAAGGCCCCACAATTCACAGAAACAAACGTGTGTGTGTGTGTGTATTACAAAAAAAAAAATCTTTAGTGAAATTAACTACTTTTTAGTACCAAGTTCTTGCATTTATTCTAACTGCCTATATATTTATCATTGTGTTCAGTAAATATGACAGTACAGGAAAAAAGCCATGCCACATTTGTACATTTTTGTAGATTTAATGTTTTTAAGAAACTCAAGAAGTTAAATTTACACCATAGTTTTTTTTTTTTATGTTGTAAATAACAAATATTATTGGGGTATGTTTTACAAGAAAGTTCTATTTTAGTTTTTCTACTTCAAAATTGCATGTTTAATTCAATGTACTGTATTAATTGCCTTATCTTTGTAATTGTTTATGAAATTTACTTGCAATGTATGAATAAAAAATTGTTTCTTTCAGGTTTTACTATCCTTTTGGGGACATTTGGTCCCCACAATGGAGCATAAACAATTACACACACACACACATAAAGGTATCTATGTAAAAGAAAAGAAAAATGTTTGTATAATGTATATCAGTAACTGCGTCAGTAGCATCAATATCAATATCAATAACATCTGGATACATTTTATTGTGATGTAACCATAAAGAGCTTGGCGAGGATGAATGATAAAGAACTGAATCAAACTTTTGAGAGTTAAGGTACTCTGATAAAACAATTTTTAGATGTAATGACTTATATTACTAAAAAAAAGTAATTTGCATTTGGGATGGGATGTGGATTTTTCCAAATTTCATGCCTGCACTGTGGGGTTAGCATAACTCTGGTCAGTTGACACAAGCACTTATGGTAATTCAAACACAAGAGCTTTACAAGGTTTAGTTTAACATTAATTTAGTAGCTAACATAAAATAACAATAAATAATATTTTTACAGCATTTATTCATTTAGAATAATGTTAATTTATACATTATTCTAACAAGTCGTATATGTAAATTAACAATCGTCATAATAAGTTAACAGTAGTATTATGAATGAACGTGAATTAACAATGAACCATGGCACATTTATATAATATACAATAAACTGGCATAAATCTAGATTAATAAATGATGTAAAAGAAAATCTAATATTTGTTAGTTCATTATACCAATAGTAACATTAACAATTGTTAACAAACTGAATATTAAAGTCATTATAATGTCAATATCTTTTATTAATGATAGAATCCATTTACAATATATTAGTAATCTATAGTGGATTGGTCTATTTTTAGGTAAATTCCCAAACGCGGTCAACCTGAATTCAGATGTGTTTCGTCGTTTCTCAATCCCAGTCCTCAACCTCTGCCACTTCCAAATTTATTTCCTCTCCCCTCTCTACTGTCCTATTTAATAAAGGCAAATATGCCATAAAAATAATGAAAAACAGAATACAGATGAAGGACATCAACAAAGAACACAGGAAAGTCTAGCGGACAGGAAAATGACTACAGAAGTCACTGGCACCTTCCCAGAACTCTCTGCTGGTAAAGAGGTTGTTAATGATTCATACGTTTCTTGTGGACTCTTGGCTGAACTCTTCAACATTTCATTCCCCACAGGGACTGCAGATGGAGCAGTGTGACATACACACATGTATGCACAATAGCCACATGGCAATGTCAGTGTTGATCAAATCACGCTGTCTCACACTGTACAGGACATAGTGAACATGTCAGTACTTCTGCAATTCACACTTAACATGCATGGGGACACACTGTCTGTGACCAGGCTGTTTCTTCTTTCCCCTGTTAAAGACAGGAAACATTCTCAAAATGTAAATTTGTGAGCCTGCCCTGCATTGCCTGTCTCCGTCCTCAAGTATTCTTCAGTCAAAACTCTTGCAAATGTCAGCTTAACTCTGCTTCTGTCAGGTTTGCTCTCTATACATCACACCGACAAAACATTAACTGAAAACTTGCTCACGCTGTCGTGTGAAAATGCTGAAAGGTATTGTATTTAAATGTGCTAACAATCTGGTGCTGTCTGTGAGTCATGGCTGTCAGTCAGGGGCAAATCAGCATCTGTTTAGTCGAAAACGTACACAAAATGTTGTAGGAATCACTAATGAAGTCACAAGAGTGTGAGGCAGCAAATACAGGTGCATCTCAATAAATTAGAATGTCATGGAAAAGTTCATTTATTTCAGTAATTCAACTCAAATTGTGAAACTCGTGTATTAAATAAATTCAATGCACACAGACTGAAGTAGTTTAAGTCTTTGGTTCTTTTAATTGTGATGATTTTGGCTCACATTTAACAAAAACCCACCAATTCACTATCTCAACAAATTAGAATACTTCATAAGACCAATAAAAAAAAACATTTTTAGTGAATTGTTGGCCTTCTGGAAAGTATGTTCATTTACTGTACATGTACTCAATACTTGGTAGGGGCTGCTTTTGCTTTAATTACTGCCTCATTATTTAATGTCTTCACAGACATTTTAAACATCTCGCTAAGCCAGGCTGTTGTCCCCACATGCTTCAAAGCCACCACCATCCTACCAAATCAACCTAGTTCCCCCCAACCTCCCCCTCTGGAATTGGATGGTTTTATATACTTTATAGCATTGAGCATGATATTGCAAATGATACTTTTGGCTGAAACGTCTTTTTTAGTAATTGTAACCTTGGGTCATGATTTTGAAAACAATTATTTGGCTACTTTTGTAATGCTTTGGCTTTCTGCTGCACTTATTTGGGTGTGTAAATAGCCTCAGTCACTTTGGCCTACAATCGTAGACAACAGACAGCTCGTTGAAGACTGGAGAATTAGCATTATCAGACTGTGCCACAGGCAAAGATTTAATGAAAACTTTCATTATAGAAAGTCTCTTTTAGTTTTTTTTTATGCACATTTGGTTTTATGTTTTTATTGGAAGTGGACAGCTGGTAAGATGTGTCAGTAGGTAAAATGTGTCCATGTACACTATTATAAATTATGAAAAATATTTGAGACTGTAATCGGTGCCAAAGGTGCTTCAACAAAGTATTGAGCAAATGCTGTGAATACTTATGTATATGTGATTTTTTTAATTATTTTTTTTTTATACATTTGCAAAGATTTCAAACTAAGTTCTTTCACGTTGTCATTATGGGGTATTGTTTGTAGAATTTTAAGGAAAATAATGAATTTAATCCATTTTGGAATAAGGCTGTAAATTTAAATAACAAACTGTGGAAAAAGTGAAGCACTGTGAATACTTTCCGGATGCACTGTATATTTGATTGTGCTAAAGTGGAACTATTGCAAGTAAACTTCAGGTACACTTTAAATATCTTGCATTTAAAAAATGATATTATTCAAAGATCATACAACCCTCATCATTAGTGACATTAAAACACATTGTAGGCTTAATATTATGAAATGTGTACACAAGTAGTACTCCAAATAAAGTTTAATAATAATTTTTATATCAGTAAGTCTCAAGCAATATATCAGTAAATATGTTAATAGATTTGAACTATATTTAGTATGAGATGTATTTAAGATATATTACTTTTTTTACTAGTGTTTCTATGGCCCTACGTTTCAAACTGTCTTATAATTTATTCTGTATAATTACAATAGGAATAATAGTTTTGCTTTTAATTTCTCGTATAGCCTAGACAAGGTGGCCCACTGGAGCTTATTTCTGGCATGGAGGCAGAGCACACAGTTTGGCCCAGCCGGAATGCTTTGGGTCGGGCGCTGATCTCTGCTCTGCTCCCTATACAGGCCAGCAGTTCTCAGCTGCTCCCATCCCAGACACTGCACCAGATCGACAGCAGGCCGCAGGTGCTGCCTACCGCTTCATTAAGCCTCAGCCCAAGCACACTGAACCCCATCCGCTTCCCCCTACCCTACATTACCGATGAAGACCACACACATTCACACAGAGCCAATGGACAAGCTCACACTCTCATAACATCCTTTAAACTAATCATCTTTTATTCACACTTATCATCAATGTCATTTTTATTGGTCAGTCATGCTTCCACTCAGCGTCTCGTGCTACTTTATTGAATGCCTAATGTATGGAGAAATAGCTGTGTCTAGAGAATATATCCAGTATATTAAAGTATGAACACTCACACAAATCCTATTTTTTTCCACTATTGTATGGCAGCACTTAAGGCTGCTGTGGGCGCTAGGAAGTAAGTAATGAAAAGCCAAGCTTAAGCTTCAGTGACAACTTATTCTGGCTATTAGCGGTCAGCTACCTGACAGAATATGATTCCACATGCTTTTGCAGCTCTGCATTGACAGCTGTGTCAGAAAAGCTAATTAACAGCTGCATGTCTAAACGAGGGAAAGTTTCTCACATTGCAGTGTGGTTAAGATTAGTAAGACAACTGTGTTGTTGCCAAGTGTTGTCGTTATTAAAGGAGCTTTTATGGACTTACAGCAAATAAAATGAACAAGCAGATACAAAAATAAATAAAATAAATATCACTGGAAAAATTAAACAAATGTATGGTTACAAAAATATATAAATAACAAAACAAGTACATGTAAACCATTTCATTATTTATATTTGTTTGATCTTAAATTATTTTTATTTTCCAATTATTATTTTGACAAATTCAGTCAATCAGTTAATCAATCACTGGGAAAATAAAATGAAATATATAAATGATAAATAAATGTATGTTTATGACAAATAAAACAAACATATACAAAAATAAATAAAATAAATATCACTGAAAAATAAAATCAAACAAATATGTGAATAAAAACAATATGAAAAACAAAACAAATTAAATATAAATAATTTATTGTTTATATTTTGATGTTTTTCCAATGATTATTTTGATAAAATAAAATAACAAACAAACAAATAGATCACTGGGAAAATAAAATGAAAAATGCAAGATTAAAAGAAATGAAATAAATTAAAATTAAAACGTTTTGTTGTTTTATATTTGTATTATCTTATGGATTTTGTGTTATTTTCCAATTATTTTGCCTATTGTACAGCATTTGCCTATTTACAGCAGATAGAGATGCACAACATTTTACTACTATGACTAAGTTATCTGTCTAGCAGGTATTTATTATGTTGACCAGTATGAGCAATAGGGAATAAAATCCATGAATAAAGTACAGAATAGCCTACAGCAAGAAAATATTTGCTATCAGCTTCAACATTAGTCATGCTGACACAATCTTGAGACAGTTTCTCTTATGTGTATATTTGCTTATTGTGAACATATGTTTGTCCTGAAGCATGTTGTTGCTTAACTTTGCATACAGGAAAAAAAAAAGAGACTATGATACAGCAAACAGTTTGCTGTATACACATCACTAAAGCCTGTGGTGCTGAGTCCTCTAATTTTATATTTTTAGAACGTGTAAAGATGTTATCCTGACATTTTGGAGAGAGCGAATATAGCCTATGACTTGGCAGTTTTGAAAATTTAAGAGGTCCTTGGCTTGACAGCAGATATAGATAGCTACAGTGTGTCAGCAGGATGCAAGAAGAAATTACTGAACAAAACTTGTTGCTGCTATTCATTAATTTTGCAGATCTTAATTATGGGAAGGAATAGGCAACAACAGTATTGTTAGATGTTCGACTGTCCTGCATAGTTCAATGGTTCTTGTGTGTTTCGTCAGGTTTGAATATGATTACATAAATGAGATGAGAATTTAAATTTTTTCTGTGCCTCCACTGGGCAAAACAACAGCCTCCCACAGTCAGATTCTTCAGTTGAGCCCAGACCTTTCAGAGAGACAGGTGCCATATCTCAGAACATCTATTTCTGTTATATCTGTCAAGTAGGGACATTTTCTGTGTGCTATTCTATAAAAAAATTGTTTACAGCACCTTAAATGACCAGGTGATGGAAGCTAGCTCAGTATCAGCCAAAAATACACACACACACACACACACACACACACACACAAAAATCTCCTTCAATGCTGAGCGTTTTGCAAATAAGTAACAGTTCAAAACACTGCACAAATGCAATCATGCTTCGCAGAATCAATATACCTTGCTTCTGATGGGAGCTCTTTTGTTTGTAAGCTTGTATTTTTTTGTATTGGCTTGGTAAAGTTGTGTATTGCCTATCTGTGTGTGTCCATAAATACTGTTTAATGACTCTCACCTGTAATAAAAGGATCGCAAAAGGTTATGTAACTTAGTCGGTGACCCTTTTTATGTCCCGCTGTCACCGTCTGTCCCTCTCCAAAAGCTAAGACACAAAGACAACTTGCATATGCTAAACGAAGGTAAAACAATATGACCTCTCCAGTCCTCATTCCCTGGCTGACGGACATTGAGCCTCCTATTGTTTTTCTCATTAGGCTAATTAAGCCAAATGATTCCCCCGCTGCTTCCCAGGTGGGCAGCCGGCAGCAACTGGCAGACGCGCGTGTTTGGCTAGACCGTGCAGGTCATCTGATGTATTAACAGAGCCGCGGCCATCTGTTTCTGGGCCTCGTATCGGCCGGTCACTCTCCCGTCAGACCCGGATTCGAACCGAAACGTTGGAGCATGGCTAATGCTAATGCTAACAGACACTTGAATCTGTTCCTGCTCAGACTCTCAGTGTGAGCTTCACCTTTAAGTGGATGTGGCTCAGTTCGTTGAGGATGGTGTTATAATTGGATGCCTGTTTTTTGTTAAGTGTTTCTGGTGGAGTCTGTGCAGTTGCTAAGTGCAGTGCTCCTCTGAAGTGATTGCTGTAATGAACGTTTAGCACCGGCCTGTTGTTTTCCAGTCTATTCGCTCTAGCGCTGCTGGGTAATTACTCAGGAGAGCGATGTAGGCTTCTTCTCAAGGGGTAGTCGCTGAAGTGAGCGGCGCTCAACACCACCTGCATATCACACCTCTCCGAGGCAGGATGGAGGGAAATCCCTGAGATGTTTAGAAGAAGTCTTCGGAGGGCTTTATCTAATGACAACATACAAATGCAAGATACCTCACAAATTAACCTTGCGAACAGTCTGTGTTACTCGGTATAATACAAGCTGGTAATTAATTTTAGCCACACAGGCTAAACAGAATGATATAAATCTCATAGGAGTTTGCAACAGGCTAAAACAGTTTGTCGATCATTACAAACATTATCCAGAGGATTCACAATAACTAGCTTTTTAAATAACAGCAATAATATGTCATTAAATTAACCACCAGTATATGGTTTGTTTAGCAGTGATTTAATTCATCCCACTAGACTAACTGTCATTTTAAGTGCACTGGAAATCTTAATGTTTACATAATATAAGACTAAGAGCTATTTAAGAGTCCAACAGTGTGATATTACATAGGTAAAAAAAAAATTAAGAAAGGAAAATTAATCAAAAAATGCATGTGCATTTAATCAAAAGGATCATGTGACACTGAAGACTGGAGTAATGGCTGATGAAAATTCAGCTTTACTTTACAGGAATAAATTGCATTTTAAAATATATTAAAATAGAAAACAGTAATTTTAAATGGAAATTATAGTTCACAACATTACTCTTTTACTGCATTTTTGATCAAATGAATGCAGCCTTTGGGGAGAATAAGAGACTTCTCATTATTTATATATTTACTGCATGTAGCTTGAGTGAAAAGCCAAAAAATAAGGCAAACCAAATATTAAGACATTCTGAAATTCATGTTTATTTCGTTCAAATTTTTGCTTATAACATAATTTGTAATGAAACGTGTTTAGAGTATTATTAATTTAAAGTATTAATTTAGGAAGAAATGCAAAATAAGAGCATTTTTCACTAGTGATCTCAGACTTTTGGACTCTACTGTATATTCATTTAGCCAGCAGATATTCTGTTTCACTGAGCATCCTCAATTCTCTTACTCTCATTTTGCTGAAAGCTGATTCTGGGGCCATTAAATTAACCATCGCTTGTCGTTTGATAAATGAGATGTGTAATGAAGAGATTACAGCCAATGTGGCCGGTTATATTGCCTGTGCCTGTAGTATATAGTGCTTGCCCTTATTCATTAGTCAGTGGATGCCACCATAACAGAGAATTAGCATGTGGCTTCCTGATAAATCCACCCTCTCCCACTGGGACCTATTCCATAACCCATGATCCTACACCACCCACAGCGCCACAGATTACAACACAGTATTGCACCAATTCATTATTAAAATTACTAATAGTACATGATTAACACACACATGAAAAATCCAGATTATGCTGCGATAAGTATTTGAAAGCTTTTCCTGATAAAGTTGTATATTCTCTGAGAGATCTAACATGAGAGCAAATCTGTTAACAGAAGGTGTGTTGTATATGTTATAGAGCAGACTAGCTTATGTGATACTAAAAAAGATAATAGCAGCTGTTTTAAAATGTTAAAATATTCATTGGTATGTATAAATATAGCAATGAAAAATAATTAATCAGTGCTAATATTTACAATGTGTTTTTCTTTTAGTCATAGTTTTTTTTTTTTTTTTTTTTAATTTCCTTTTTTTATATTAGTCTTAGACCCAAAAAGGTATAGGGCAAGTTTTACTAAACAGGGCAAATTAGCGGGAGAGCGCAATTCCAAAAACAGCGCCAATGGGCATGGACATTTCTGCGGGTGATTTACTAACAATGCGCAAATTAAAGAACACAGACACAACATCTCATTTACATATCGACCAACGCAATATACCAAGCGCAGCGCAAATTAGCGTAGTCGCAAATAAAGAATAAAGAAATAAAGAAGTCACGGAGGCCAAAAAATTAAGGTTTGCTTGAAGTTTTGATAGACCTGGTTGTGTGACTCCTAGTTGAGGGTTCCAAGTCGTCTTTTATTTCCTGAAGCAAATGAAAAATAACATGGCTTGGCAAATGATATGTTCGAATAATGTGTTCTTCTGGTATTCTAATTAAATTAATACATGTGGGAAAAAATCCTCTCCCTTCTACCACGCGCTCTCTGTTCTCTGCGGTGCCTCCTCCTAGCAACAATAATTGCAGCCATTTCAAGCGCAAAATAGCTTAAGACATGCTTTTTCTGGGCATTAAATAGTGGCACAAATGCCAGTAATTTGACGAGCGCAAACGTTATTAAAACGCATTGCGTGATTCATTTGAATACTCTCCTCCCATAAATTTTGCACCTGAAAGGAAAACTCCAATAAATGCATATTCAATAATGTCAAGTGCAAAAATAACTGTGTCCACGCCTTTTCAGCACTAATTAGTCACTGCGCTTCTTTAAGTAAAACCTGACAGTACTATTTTAATGCCAAAAGACTGTTTGCACTGGCGCAAGCTGTTAGTAAAACTGGCCCATAGGCTATAATAAACTCAGCAAAAATGTAATTTACACAGTTACACATTCTGAGTACTATACATAATTTAAAGTTAGTATGTGCATTCAATTATTTGTCTGTGCAGATGTTAATTTTAATCTTTAATTTAATTTATGGATATACAGATTTTCTCTTTTCTCTTGTAACACTCTCTTACAACTTTATGCAACTTTTATTATTATGCCAGTAGATGGCGTCAAGAGACTGTCATTATGATTCAGTCACTAAATCATTGACTGAACTGATTGGTTGAATGGAAACAAGTGACTGTTTTTATGAGTAAGTCATTGAATCATTTACTCAACCGATTTGTTCAAAAACGCTGATTCACTTCTCAGATGAAAAAAGTGATCTTTATAATTGAGTCATTGAATCATTGTTCAAAAACAAGGAATCATTCAGAAAGAAATACTGTGTGTTGCAAAGCTTTATTTGGAACTATATGTTTTAAATGATTTATTTCCAAATTGTCTTCTAAAAACCTTGTTGAAATGCTGCGTTGATCTGTTCCTTGTCATATTTTTGTGAGCAGCATACATTATCTTTTAATGATATCAAACAATCAGTAAACATTTTGGCATGTAATTGCGCTGATAAGATTTACTAACAACTCATATTTGCACAGCTCAGTTTTTAGAGGAAATATTACAGTATGAATTGGTTGCATACAGTATGCATTTGTTCAAATCTCCCTTACAGAAGCATTTTACCTCTCATCATTTTTATATGTTTACAAATTCTAGATGTTTCACAGTCATGTGGGCATTTTCCTTTCATCGCAAAATCTATTACGTGATGGGCAAACATGTTTTAGTGTGTGAATCACGCCGAGGTACCTCAGGGTCATTTTAGTGAAGCTTTGCTGATCATGAGGTTTAAAAGAAGAAAGGAAAGGGACATTCCCAACAGGAGAGATCCCTCTGGACAGACAGATTTAATTCTGCCTTAGCAGCTGAATTTATCTGTGCTGCTGGCATATCCCAGCCTTATAGGGATGGGGGAAGGGGGAAACATTGCCTTATCCGTGTTATCTACTCTTCCTCTACAAGGGAAATTTATTTAAAAAAATAAATATGCCATTGCCTGCAGTGTCTCTTTTGTTTCTGTCGAAGAAAGACAAAGCACATCTCCATTTGATGTATGAGGCCTAGAAAAATGAAACTTTCATAGTCTGAGCGATTGCCCAGAGACTCCTATCAACCTAACAAATCTTATATAAACAGTGGAGATGAAGGGAGGGAGGAAAAGATGGAAGTAGCAATGGGTAGAGAGGACGGGAGGAATGGAGAAGTGGACTTTAAAGGTGCCAAACAATGGAGGATCCAGCTTTCATCTCAGCAGAAAGCTCCATTAGTCTATCCTATAGTTACACCTGTGAGGAAGAGTAGGAGGAGGAAAAGAAACCTGGGGGGGAAACTAGTGAAAGAGAGCGAAAAATGCTGACTTTGATTTCTACTACATCTGCTCTGTTAAACATGCGTTGAAACCTCTTTTTCCATGGACACCCTGCGGCCCATTAGTCTGACAGGAAGTGAGAGTGCAGTGGTGACAGCAGTGTCTGGATGCTATGCAATGCCATTACAGCTTGCAGTGTGTATTTTAACATGCACTACCATTTAAAAGTTTGGGGTCTGTACGATTTTATTTATTTGTTTATTAATTTTACTTATTTTATTATAGTTATTCTGCAAAAGTATGTTAAATTCTGTAACATTATAAAAGTGACAGTAAAAACTTTTATAATGTTACAGAAGATTTTTATTTCAGATAAGTAATCTTTATTTGTCAAAAAGTCCTGAGAATAAAATGTATATGTAAAATCACAGAAAAAAAGTGAACTGTTACTACAAAAAAAAAAATGTTACTTGAGCAGCAAATCAGCATATTAGAATGATTTCTGAAGGATCATGTGACATGTAATGTAATGGCTGCGGAAAATCCAGCTTTGTCAGTTACAGGGATAAATGACATTTTAAAATACATTAAAATAGAAAGTTCATTAAAAAATATAATAATTTTAATTAATTTTAAATTGCGATATTTCACAATATTTTGAGACTTCTTCCAAAAACTAAAAAAAAAACCTTACAGACCACAAACTTAATTAAAATTAAATCTTAATTGTGTGCTTGGCATTCATTAACAAAATTTAGAGATTTGTTAGATCTTAACAACTTTAATTTGTAGCAGATACATGTGTAGCAATTATATCAAAGTTTCAGGTAAATAGTGCAACAAACAAAAAAAGCCTACAGACATTATAGTGGAAAGTGTTACAACCATCCATACAAGAACATATACAGAAACAGAATTTATTTAGCTTTTAAGTTTATTATGTATTATTGGTTGAGCAGGGTTCTGTGTTAATGTTTTGAATGTGATTTTATTTGATACACTGAAGCAAAACCTATTTATTTGATTTAACAAACAGAAAAGAGAACACAATTTAAACACTTTCAATCTTTAAAAAAAAATCAAAATGGAACATAAATGAGGCACAACTCCAGCTGACAATATAAACAAAAACAATAACAGTTCCACTGCTGTTTGTTCCACATTGAAACAGCAGGCTGTTGTATAACAGAACTCTTTGTTGAAAATGAATCGGTGGATGAAAAGTAGTTTTGGCTGGCTGTGCACCATCGCACAGCCTGATTGATCCCTTTAATGTGTATCAGCATCTAACCAATGAATGCTGAGGAACACATCTCTACCGAAAGCTAAAATAAAGCTAGCTGGGGTCACACAGAGTTCTAGAACATTTTGGGATCATGGGCTTTTTACTCCATAAAGCCTGCAGTGCCACCATCCCAGTTATTACACTCATGTGGTTATTTATAGTTGCGCTGTCATACTAGACCAGAGCGGCCCCCTTTCATGTTACAATTAAGCCCGTTCTCCCCTCAAGGTAGCGGGTGCGAGAGCAGGCCACTGCATGTCTGTCTGTTTCCTTTCAGCGTGTGGCACCCAGTGTCCAGTCTGCGGTGGAAGGATGGTGCCCTTATCTGAAAGGACAGAAGTGCCTGGTAAAGCACCGTTAACAAAATGGATACCACTGTAGCAGCTTTTTTTCTTGCACTCAGCTCTCAGCATGGTTTTCGGTGGTAATTCCCATTATGTTAAAATCATGCTTTATAAACAAAAGAAAAATATGTGAACTGATGCTTTGGTAACTTGTTTTGCTACACTGTATTATTTAATTTTAAGTAAATAATGGCAAAAGAAGAAAAAAAAAAACAAGGAAAGATATATTTGATTACTGTGGGTTAACAAAAGAAAGATGTCCATTTCTCTTGTGGTAAACTCATATTTCTCAGAGCAAGAAGCACAGCAGCTGAGTTAAATTATTTATTTTTGTAAAAGAACAAAATAGACCTAAAAAGTGTTTCAGTCCCATTCATCCTCTTCCCAGCATGCTGTGTGTGGGGCATAAATAATTAATATGCTTGCATTGTTTATTCCTTTGTCTGTTATACACATTTTTTTTATCAATTTTGGCACATTTGGTTTTCTGAACCTTGCAGAGTCTTACCAAGTCATTAGTTTAAAACATTACTAAATAATATTTGAGTTTTAAAACAAGTTTAAAAATTTGAGCTGAAGAACATTAAAACCATGTAAATAATTTGAAAAATGTGCATAGAACTTTTAAATTGACTTACAATATATAAACACAATACACACACACACACACACACTGAAGAACATTAAAACCATGTAAATAATTTGGACAATTTGCAAAGAACTTTTAAATTGACTTACGATACACACATACATGTATATGCTATACTTTTCACAAATTTTAAGTTTAGCCAAGATGTGTAAAATAATTAGGTAGTTGAAAATAAAAATCCTTACTGTTGCATTCCTATGTTAAAGTTATATGAACATTTCATCTTTTACAGTGTAGATTTCATAATACAAAGCCAGTGGTTGTTGTCTCCAGCTGGGCAGCTGATGCCCTTGCAGTGAGATGTTTAGAGGCTGCTGTATTGTGTGACAGGTTTATCTTTATCTGAAGTGCAATTTTCCAGCTGAACTCATTTGATGATCTTGGAGTGTAAGTGCTCTCACAGTAGCAGGGAGATGAATAACTGCTATTAACACCATTTTGTGCCTCACCTTAGACTGCCATTAGCCTACACTGTTTTCAGGACAGTTGCCCCCTCACCTATGAGCTCTTTTCACTAGAGGAACAACATAGAAGACAAATGGTATTCAGTCAGGCCATGCACTGTCCACGTACCTAGCAACATCTCTTTCTTTCCTTCTCGCTGCTATTCTGTCTTGTTCATTACCACTTACTGAGAGGCTAGATCTCTGGAGGCAGCAGAGTGACTGCAACAGTTCTGAATGCAATCAAGCAACAGATGAGACATGCTCAGACATATTCTGCCATTATTTTTTTTTCTACCAAATTAATGTGTTTACAAATAGGACCTTGAAGCAACACTCTGTAAGAGCATAATTCATTTAAACTGTCTTTTGTTTTTACTCAAAATGTCTGAGAAAATGATGGTTGTTTAAGCATAAATAGGCTGAGCACATTCTGTGTAAATGCATACAGAGAAAAAGACAACAGGTCATTTTAACCTCCTGAGACCCTGCATCCTCATATGAGGACATTATATTTTAGTGAAATTCTCTGAGACTATACATGCCACAGTTTTTAAGTCTGGATGTCCTGTACAGAGCACATTCAGGGCTTTTCAGAGATACTAAATGTTTGGATGTTTCAACATGACCATTCCCTCTCCTTGGTCTTCAAAAATGTCTGATATTAATTTAGTGACACTCTTATGGAAATATGATAATATTTTGTAATTATCATTTACTGTAAATCTGACTAATTTCTAAACTGTGTCATAAATCAACATCTCAAGAAAATGTTATGGGGTTTCAAATCAAAATATGACTTTCTGTTACGAAACAGGAGGTTGATTTCATACATGTCCTCATATTAGGACACCGGGACTAAAAGCATGTTTATTGTGCATTTTGGGAGACACAACAAATTAATAAGGAAAGAAATTATATTTCAATATTCCTATGAAATATTATATATTATTATCAAAATCTTGTAAATTATTACTCCCATTAATACACTTCTTTTTTCATTACATGTTGCCCCAAAAACACATTAATATGCAAATTAGATTTAGTTTATAGATACATTGTATATAATGAGTAAACCCATTTAGGGCCATTTTACACACATTTTGCATAAAGAAAAATGGCATATCAAATCGTTCTGTTATAACATAGTTGAGAATCATCTTTATACAAAGTTTGAAAAAATAAAAAAAAAAATCCTGAAAACTAAAAATGTATTGGTGATTTTAAAAAATCAATTGTTTTTGCCTATGCATGTTCATTCATGTCTTTTTATTCAGAAACACTCAAGCAAGCAAAACACACGCAACGCTTGGAAGTATTTGTACTGATGCAGAATGATAGTTCTAGACAGTAGTACAGCCTAGCGCATTTCACACAGGCTGCTAGATTCACTTTCGCCAGAAAGTCGTATGCCC
>NW_015537969.1:2090167-2111583 GCF_001515605.1 Sinocyclocheilus anshuiensis
TTTTAATCCAAATGATGCGTGTGCTAAGTGAGCGAACATCAGATCACGCAACAGAAGTGCGCGCGCTCTCTCTCTCTCTCTCCCTACCGTTACGTAACTTGTGCATTGTTTTACTAACTTGTTTTTGACGTATCCGACCGAACTACAAACTTTCCAGTGATGTCTGTGAGAAAGATATATTCACTCGACAAGCTTGCGCATCTGCGCCGCTGCGCGCTCAACCCACTCTGCGTGCTTTGTTTATCAGCTCGCGCACATCAGCTATACAGGCGTTAATACTGAAAGTTCAACATTATATTCATTGCATACATATACTTCGTAGACATCCTTAATCTCTTATAACTCCATTCTGCTGTCTGTAGTTCTGTTGTCGGTGTTTCTTTGTCTGAATATGGCGCTTATCACATGCTGTGTGGTATCGGCGTTTGGTATCGGGGAATTTTAATGAGTACGAGTACGAGTACAGAAGCTCAGTATCGGGCCCGATGCACCGGTATCGGTGCATCCCTACTTTTTATATAAAACAATTTTAAAAAAGAGTCCCGATGTCCTCTACCAAGGACATAGCATAACTTATGAATTAAATATCATTTCATTTTTTATTTATTTATTTATCTTTTTTACTTTTTTATTTTCTAAACAAAGTAATGACATGAAAAAATACTTTTTTTTTTTTTCCTAAAAAAATTCCATGTCTCAGGAGGTTAAGATAAAATAAATTAAATCGGAAATCTGTGAGATATAAAAGTAACATTGTAAAATATGTTCAAAATTTTGAGAATGTGTAAGAATGTAAATAAAGTCAATCAGAAGAAATAAAATCACAGATTGCAAAAATGTTTGCAAATGCGTAAAATTAAGCCACAATTACCTGTTTTATTCTTAAATGCAGAAACCATCATACACTATCAGCAAAAAAGGTACAAAGCTGTCACAGGTACAAAAGCTAAAAAGTTAATCTTTGTACCTTACGTACCACTAAAAGGTACATATAGTATTTTAAAAGTACATATTAGTACCTTAGGTGTACAAATGTCAACTGTGCTGGCAAAATGAGTCACAATGAGTAAATGTTCAAAAATTAATTAATGTTATAAAAAATAAAAACTTCAAAATGATGTATGATTTGTTGGAATCAGACAAAAAATGACTGAGCAACACCTGTTTGAAGTTGATAGAGTCAGCAGTCGATTTTGAGAAAAATCTAATTTTCTGAAGGTTCCAAAATAAAAATCACCTAACAATCATACCTCAAAATCTCTACCACCAAATTCAGCACATACAGATCTATTGGAAAAATACAGTATATCTATACCACAGTGCACTGCATGGGGTGTTTTAACCAATCACAGAAGACGTTATTGCACCTAGAGGTTTGAATCCTTTTCCACTTTTGTACTTTAGGGGACCACCCTATTTTTTGAGATTTTAGGTTTGGGACCTTCCCAGCTTCTCTTCAACTTAAACTCTGATCCGAACTCTAGTGTTCATGACTTTGTTGTATCTTGTCATTTATTCCAAAACACACACCACATTTTAATTTAATTATAGTTTAAATTAGGTCAAATTTTTGGCAGTGTCCAGCTTCTCTCAGCAGAATGTAGGCCATGTGCTTGTGCTCCCTCAGCGCATTGTATGTGTGCATCTGTATGTGTCCACTTGTGCGCTCCTCTCCCTTTGCAGATGGTCCTATATGTTTACTACTGCATTTCCACTACAGCAGATCTGTCTGGAGAAGAGAGAGAGAGAGAGGGTCATTTGTGACTCCTTCTGTTAACGCTTGTCTCTAGAGAGATGGGAGATGAGGAAACGGTATTTATTGCAGACAAACAAGCCGTCTCACTTACTGTTACGTTGCTTTTTCCCCATGCACTTATTCACTTTGATTTATGCCATGCATTGTCAGATGGCCTCGAATTGAATTTAGAGTTATGCATGTGTGTGTAGAAAAAGGTGACATGTTGAATTTGCCTTCGCCCTGCAGTTTATACAGGAAAAGAAGAAAGAAAAAAAAAATCAACATTGAACGTGGATGTATTTTTCATGGGCCATTCTGTGGTATAGTCCTCTTCATTAATAATAATGTGCGTGAAGTGCAAGTGTAATTCATACAAAATAACAAAATATAGTGACAAAAACTCCTTTTTCCCACTGGTTCCTATGCAAGTCAGTTATTAATAAGAATTCTAAAGTTATTCCAACTTAAAGTAGAGCTTAATGCTAGTTGCTAAATATTTTAAAGTGGTTTTATTTGTTATATTATGTATTAATGTTATGCGCTTCATCTCATGTTTCTATGAGAAATGTACCATTTATATCATGATAAGAAAAGTGTTTGCTGTCTCAATAACACATGAATACTCATGAGACAAAAATACCCTTGAAAATCCTTATACGCAGACCTCAACAAGACAATAAGTTATTAAAACACAACAACAAATTCAACAACAATGTAAATAAAACTGGCAAGCAGAAATCATATTAATTATTCATACCCTAGTGCATTCTGGGAAGAGGGCGAATGGGACTAAAAAAAAAGAAATAATCCAGCTCACCTGCTATGCTTGCAGTTCAGCATAACAATTAAATAATTTTTCTTGTTGTACTTGTGTTTCTGAAAGTTAATGAATGACTAAATGACTGAATTCAGAATATCTTGTATTATGTTCCACAGAAAGTCAGAAAACAACATGTTTTAATTAATCAACAACAATTTATTTAATCTGAGAATCATTTTGACAATTTATGATTATGCAAAGTCATTTGTTTCTACACAACTGCATATTTATTTGGTGACCTGGTTACATGTCATTTAGTGCCAAAGTCACTTACAGCACATCACTTCCAAGACAGGATTGGGTTACATCTAGGCGATCCATCCCATTACAAATGTACCTGGGCATCTAGTCTGAGGGGACATCCAGTATGTCTGGCAGAGTTTTTACACGGGACAGCAGTGCCAGAGCAGGATCTCTCTGTGCCAGTCATATTGCCCCATATGCTGGGAACACATGCAGATCCACCCGAACCGTTCCTTTCAGCATCTGCTGACGGCGGACATGACATAGCCGGGAGACTGTGCTGAGTTATAAGAAACCGAGAGAGAGGTGGATGACGTGGTAGTGAGACTGCAAGACATTTTGCTTCCATTGATCTTAATACTGACAAGGGGTTCATAATTCCCTTTTCTGATATTACTTGAACACTTTCAGGGGGCATTCATTATAAAAGAACAGCTCCATTAACGATTCGTCTAGTACTTTTATGGAATAAATACTTATAAAATAAGAAAAGCAATAATTTATAATAAATAATAATGTAAAAGTTGTGCTTGCACAAATGTTTATCTTAACACATAAAGCATTTATTTTCATGCTGTCATATGAACAAACTGTCACTAAGTAAACTGATATAAGCTGTACTGCATGTGTTTGATTCACTATTCATAGTTTTCATTAGTGAACGTCATAGTGAACGTCATAGTGATGTCAGGAACGCCCACCAAAACAAGGCTTTCCTCCACTGACTGAAGTAGTAATGTACAGTAGTAAGACACTGATATTGAAAGGCCAAATTCAGTATTGATTCAGTATTGAAGATGCATACTTTGTACAGGCAAGCAGATGAACCCAGAATATAAACGCAATGTGCAAAGTTTCACATTAAATGTTTTCCCATAGAAAACCATTATAAAGAAAACACTCAATCATTTAGCACATTGCGTTCATATTTCGAGCTTATTTGCTTGCCTATATAAAGTATGCATCATCAATAAGATGTGTACTGAATTTGATCTTTTAATATCACTGTTTAAAAGGCACTTTAAGTGTTTTTCACATTAAATGTTTTAGAATGTCCTGCTGTTTTTAAGGATTGAAATATTGCAATATTGCAGCGGGTGGTTTATATGGATTGCAAATGGCCAAAACTTGCATTTTGTTCACATATCTTTGTTTTATTCTTTTGAGAGGTGATCTAAATATTTGTGCATTGGACACTTTTGCTGCAGTTCTATGGATGTTTTGCCCTCCAGGTCTTCAAGCTAGTCACATGACTGAAAACTATGTATAAAGTTCCAGGTCATATAAGTTCCAGGTCATAAGAGTCATTTGTTCAAAGTTGGACTACACTCTGGTGAATTATTTATTTTATTTTATTTTATTTTGTGCTAAATAGAAGCAGCCTATAAGACTCATTCATTTCGGGGAATTAGACTAGACTGCTTGTGCTGTAAGTTTTTGATTCACTAAAAATAACCAGCACATAAGAGTCATTCATTTGGGAACTGGAATACACTGTTTGCACTGTGTGTTTCTGGTTCATTAAAAGGCACTGATTGCATTCATTATTTTAGGAATCAGAATAAACTGTTTGCACTGTATGTTTTTGATCCACTAAATAATTGCCTCATGAAAGTCATTAATTTGGGAATCAGACTAGACTGTTTACGCTGAATGTTTTGGATTCACTAAAAAGATCCGGCTCATAAGAGTCAATCATTTAGGATTCATAATAGACTTTTTGTGCTGTGTCTTTCTGATTTATTAAAAAGAACCGGTTGCAGTCATTATTTCAGGAATCAAACTACACTGACTGCGCTTTGTTTTTGATCAACTCATGTTTTTTTTTTTTCAGGATTCAGACTACACTGGTTGCACTGTACATTTTTTGATTGACTAAAAAGAACCGGCTCATAGAAGTCAGTCATTTGGGAAATGCCTTATTTGTTCTGTAATTGGACTACACTGGTATGTTGTAGATTCAGTAGCGGTGTTGTGACGGTGCTGAATCAGTAGTGCAGCAAAATCTGTTATTATGTGATGTTTATAAACAAATTTCGGGAGGAGCACGCACAGATAATTAATACAACCAGTCCATCATTAGTGATTACACCATTTATCCAATCAGCACAAGAGAAAACTCCTATAAATAACCAAGTACATCCTACCTTCGTTATCTCTCAACTTTCAGCATTGGTGCATCCAATCGCCGCATTATGTCTGAGATCGAATTGCTCCCCGAGGACAACACCTTTGACAGCACAGCTCCTCCCGCGTATACAGCCGACGTTCAGTGCACCAGCGCTCCGCAGGACACCTCAACTGAGCCCGCGGCTGCACCTCGGGGCCGCCGGCCTTCCTGCATCGCCGCCACTCATACCTCCAGATGCCGAGATTTTCCTTCACCCTCACCTTCCAGGCGTCAGCCACCTTCTCCAGCATCCTCCTATGCCTCGGCTCTCTCCTCTGCTCCAGCTACGGAGAAATGGACCGTGTCAAAGTTACGCCAAGCGCTCTCAAACGCCGGCATCCTCGTTTCTCACCGTCTGAACAAGGCGGAGCTACAAGCCCTCTACGCTTCGCTCCAATCCCCACTCCTCCGTCCAAAGCTAAGGACAAAACAAACCGGGGCCGCAGTGCTCCTTATTCACGGCCCGATCCAACTACCACGCCATCAAGGATGAGCCTCCGACCATCAGGCCGCAGCAGAAGGCCTTCGGCAAGCCTGGGCCGCGCACCTGATCCAGCAGCAAACGCCTCCCGATCCTCCCCCCCCATGCCCCTCATCCTACTGTCTGTCCACAGCCACGCCCCTACCTATGCCACCAAACGCCCTCGCCCTGGACCCTCCCCCTGTATCCAGCAACATTCCGAACCAAATTCTCTCAGGTGCGGATGTAGATCTTTTTTCCCTTCTGTCTCCTATTTCGCCTTCATCCACTGGCCGCCGTCAGTCACCTTAAAAAACACAGCAAATATTCAATCTCGTATTCTATCATTTTCCGAATTCACCATCACTTTCAATCGTTACACTGAAGTCATCTGTTCCGTTTTTCCTCACAGGTTTTTGGCACTTATTCGGCATCTGCTGGCGCAAAAATTTTTTACTTTTCCGTCCGCCTCACATTCGGCAGCCCAAAAATTTTCGACATGTTATCAGAAGCAATTTGCTGGATCCTCTCCAGCAATTACACCGTACCCTCTTAGACGACTTTTTAATTATATCACCCCCTGACTCCATCCCAGCAGCGCACCTTTCGACAACGCAAAAGGTTTTCGCAGAGCTCGGGATTCCCCTCGCTCAAGACAAAACTTCAGGCCCAAGCACTTCCATCGAATTTTTGGGAATCAACCTAGATTCACAAAGGTTCCAAGCTTCTCTACCCAAGGAAAAAATCGACAGAACGATTCTGGTGGCTTCCACTCTCTTAGCCAACCCAAACTGCTCCAAACGTGAGCTGCTATCCGTGCTCGGTCATCTAAATTTCGCGATGCGGATCATTCCGCAAGGAATGATCCCTTCATCTCTCACCTCCTCTCTCTTGTGTCCTCCGTTCACGAGCTAGATGATAAAATATCTATAACCAATTCATGCCGAGACGAGCTCAGTCTGTGGATTTCCTTCCTTAAACAATGGAAAGGCTTATCCTGTTTTTACAGCGATTTGGTTTCTTCTCCCGTCGACATCCAATTATTTACCGACGCCGCCCCCTCCATCGGTTTCGGAGGATTTTACCAAAACCACTGGTTCGCTTCTACGTGGCCCACCCAGCTGTTAGATTTACCTCAGTCGCTAATATCCTCAGCACTTTTCGAGCTATATCCTATAGTCGTGGCAGCCTTTTTGTGGGGAAAAGAGTGGTCCACCACCAGCATCGTTATTCACTGCAACAACGAGGCTACCGTGCACTGCATTAATAAAGGCCGTTCTCATTCACCCACCTCAATGCCTTTGCTAAGACGTCTAATTTGGATCTCGGTTTGCGACCAGTTCATCATAACCGCAAAACACATTCCCGGGTCCAAAAACCAAATAGCTGACTCTCTCTCTCGTTTTGCCTTTCAGAAATTCAGGCTGTTGGCACCAGAGGCGGAACCACGCCCAACCCCAGTACCTCCTTATTCGAGGCTTCCCTTGATTCTATTTTTCAAGCCATTTCCCCCAGAACCCTGCAATCCTATTTAACAGCATGGAAATGCTTTAAAGCATTCCATTCTGCCTATAACCTGACGTTCCCCGATTTTTCCCTACTCTCTATCACTTCATTTATATCACACCTCAACATTAACAAAAACCTCCAAGTCAGTTCCATTAAAAGCTATCTAAGCGGAATTCAGTTCTTCCATAAACTCATATACGGTTCACCCTCATCTCAAATAGCCAATTCACAGACCTCCCTTCTCATCAAAGGCATTCAAAGAGCCCATCCCACTTGCCCAGACACCAGGCAACCCATAAGTTTAAAATTTTGACTAAATGCATTTCCACACTCCGCAGAGGTTACCATTCCATCCACACCACTCGTACGCTCGATGCTATGTTTATCCTAGCCTTCTTCGGCTTTCTCAGATGCTCCGAGCTCACTACCACTTCCACCTTTAACCCGAATATCCACCCCACTATTTCCGATCTAGCAGTCCTGGACGACGAAGCCATGTCATTCTTTATAAAGCAAAGTAAGACAGACCAGACAAAGAAAGGCCACTTTATTTATATTTTCAACCTTCAATCACCTATACTCCCATACCAAGCCCTCCTAGCCTTCCTTCAGCTCAGGAAATCCCAATCCAAATCACTTGCCGACCCTCTTTTTACAGATGATTAAAAGCTACATCCGATCTGACCGCTCACACATCAAGGAAGCCCATCAAACCCTCATCAGTCACCCACCCCCCTTTTCCCTAGTCCATACCTGCCCATCTCCATTAGCACCCCGCTCCTGCAGGAGTTTTTCAATTGCCCCTTTTCCTCAAGTAATGACTGCTCCCGCAGGTATCTTCCTACCTCCGCAGCAGCGTCCGCTCCCGCAGGAGCCTCATCCGTATTCCCACACTGCCTCAGCAGTCCCCGCTCCTGCAGGAGTTTTTCCATATTCCCCACTGCCGCAGCAGTGTCTGCTCCCGCGGGAGCCTTTTCTGTTTTTCCCCACTGCCGCAGCAGTGTCTGCTCCCGCAGGAGCCTTTATCTGTATTTTCCCACTGCCGCAGCAGTGTCTGCTCCTGCAGGAGCCTTCTCTGTATTTTCCCACTGCCGCAGCAGTGTCTGCTCCCGCAGGAGCCTTCTCTATACTTCCCCACTGCCGCAGCAGTGACTGCTCCCGCAGGAGCCTTTATCTGTATTTTCCCACTGCCGCAGCAGTGTCTGCTCCCGCAGGAGCCTTTTCCATATTTCTCTACTGCCGCAGCAGTGTCTGCTCCCGCAGGAGCCTTTTTTTTTCTTCTGTATTTCCCTACTGCCGCAGCAGTAGCCGCTCCCGCAGGAGCCTCATCTGTATTTCTCAACTGCCGCAGCAGTGTCTGCTCCCGCAGGAGCCTTTTTTTTTCTTCTGTATTTCCCTACTGCCGCAGCAGTAGCCGCTCCCGCAGGAGCCTCATCTGTATTTCTCCACTGCCGCAGCAGTGTCTGCTCCCGCAGGAACCTTTTCTGTATTTCTCTACTTCCGCAGCAGTGTCCGCTCCCGCAGGAGCCTTTTCTATATTTCCCCCCACTGCCGCAGCAGTGTCTGCTCCCGCAGGAGCCCTTTCTGTATTTCCCCACTGCCGCAGCAGTGCTTGCTCGCACAAGAGCCTTTTCTATCTTTCTCTACTACCGCGATAGTTACGTCTCCCGCAGGAGCCTTTAGCTCTCTCTCTTTCAGCACGGAACGCTTCCACAGAAGCCAAATTCTCTTCCTAGATAGTGCCGCAATAAACGTAAACCAGCACCCCTCTAACATTAAGCCTTGCTTTTTTGGGGGTAGTAATGCACGTATCTGGCTGCTGTCCTGTTTTAATTGCTTTTGGGGGAGCGCTTTTGGCTGGGCTGGACAACCGAGCTCTGAGCCCTCTCCCTGGACAGCACGCCAAATACGCATAACCTTTATTTAATTATACGAAAGTGTGAACTCGTGAATTGCTGATGAACCCCTGATGCCACATGGATTATTTTACCGATGTCCTTGCTACGTTTCTGGACTTGGGAACATTTCAGTTGTATTGCTGTGCCAAATACGCATAACCTTTATTTAATTATATGAAAGTGTGAACTCGTGAAGAGTATTTTAGTACGGTATTCCAGCAACATTGGCTGAAAAATGTTAGTGGTTTGCTCTTCCTCTTCATTTGATCAATATGTTAACAAAAGCATTTTCTTTTGCCAATACACTGCAGCATGCAAATGAGAATACGTTTTGGGAATAAGCACAATCTATAATGGCCCAATTTACATAAAAAGGAAGTGTATTTTGCTAAAATGGATGACAGTGGTTTAATTTATAAATTTTGGGTGCATTTAATACCTGGTTCAGATGGATTCTTAGTGGTTAGTGAATTGGATACAGTTGTGTGCAAAAGTTTAGTAAATTCAGCCTTCAGTTTTAAGGCCTAGTTTAGTTTCACTCTCCACTCCCCATCCAGTCATCTTCATTTAAAGTTCCTCTTGACTGGGGTGAGAGAGGTGATCCTCTGCCAAGCTCGGTTGGTCAAAGCAATTCTCTTCACTAAAGAGGACCTTGCCCTCCGCCTCCCTGCTCTGTCCCCAATCAGTCCACTTCCCTTCCTCTTGCCACCGCCAAGCCAGAGAATCCCTCAACCAGTCTGGGCATCACAAAACCCTCCCCAGGCACTGCCAACATCTGATTTCAACCGCATCTGAATGTATAGCAGATCATTAACTCTTACAATGACTTTTGTACGTCCCTATGCTCTGGAGAATTTGCCATATCATCATTACCGAGTCTCCAATTAAGAAATACACTAGTGTGACTTGTTATGCTTTTATAAGAGAGACAACTGCACCTGTCATTATTACTGCTCCATTTACATGAGTTAGAGATGCTCTGTTTGCTGCTTGTCTCAGTGGACGAACATAAATTGCTCCATAAAACTGCCTTTAAGGTACAGAAACCTGTCATATCACCAGTCAGAAGTGTGGACACACACTCATTCTTTATTATTACTGTTTTCCATATTTGAGAATCATAGTAAAGTCATCAAAACTATATAACAACATTGTGTGTTTAAATAAATAAATAAAATGTTTTATATTTTAGTTTTTCAAAGTAGCACCCTTTGTATAGGTAAAATAAAATAAATTAAAATACTATAAAATAAAAACATAAAAAAAATGTTTTGTCATATAAAAAATAATTCATATACATTTACATAAACATCTAACTACAAGCATTTAACGATATGACTTTACATTAACAAGTGTGAGTCAACACATTTGGTATTGTACTCTCTAATTGATTATCATAACACTTGCTGCAAAATATCTACCTCCTTTTTTCTTTCAATAATATGCTTCAGAACAAGTGGTCCCTGGTTTATGGCAAATGTCCAAGAACATGTTCCATTTAATAAACAAACAGAAAATTCTTGATTGATCAGGTGGAGTGGTTTAATGCTCAAAAATAGCTTTCACAGAGGCCTGTGATGTAGCGGTTCAATTAAAAGAGGACAGAGATCTAAACGGAAACTCACAACCACCTCTTTCTACTTCAACTTAAAAGACATGTGTCTTTGAAAGAGTCCAGGTAATAAAAATTAGACATATTAGGGCTTTTATGTCATAATGGATTGTTGGTGGTCAACTACAGTTGGTCTTATAAAGCCTTACAAGAAATAGAAATTACATTTTATTTTTTTTCAGAATATTTATTATATGCATGTACATGTGGGTACAAATGTCTGAGACCACAATGGGTGGTTTAAAAATTAATTAATTAATTGATTTATTAATTTATTTACTTATTTATTTTTTATTTTACTTACTTAAGAACAAAGAAAAAAATGACTTTTTTTTTGCCCAGAATATCTTTCAGGACCCCTCTTTATAAATCAAAGTTTCAATACAATTCTAATTTTCAGTACACAAAGCAATGAATATTTGTCAATGACATTAATGAAGTTACCATAAAATGGCCATCAAAGAAAGCAAACAATCTTAAAATATGTCCAGTCTCTTTTCATCAAGCACAAATTGGCCTATACATAAAGCGAGGAGAATATTTTGACATGTGACACATTAAAATGCCATGCGTTATCAAACATGTCTCGAGTTTGTTGTTCTTCATGGCATTTAGCAGGGATTGTGGGAATGTAGAGTCTGAACGGTCAGTGACAGGCCATGTTTCTTAACCAGAAGCTCTCTCTTTGTCCCTGTGTGGAAATCTCATCTCTGCTCCTGCTCTCTATCTCACTTGCATTGAGAGAAGGTGGATGCCTGTGGACAGGTCTTAAAGTGCTTGCTCATTATTTTGAATGATTAATTCAGTGCTTGTGCTCTGGTCTTGTTGCTCTCCTCAACATTGATCCATGTTTTAACCAAAACATTGCAATTAAGCGATCAATACAGCAAAGGGGTGCGGGTGATAACAGTTTTGTTATCCTTTGTTTGGACATTAATACAGGTGTTTTCTTATTTTTGGTAATCCATCAAAGAAAATGGACCTCTCTGAGAAAATTGGGTGGCTTAATTACAGTCAAACTAATTACAGTAGAGTGAAGGTCCAAAGACAATCTGACAGCCTAAAGAAATAGTAGCCCAGTACTTAAAGTATATCGACAATTTAAAAAAAAGAACAATATAAAAACTTACTAAGTTAAAATAATGAATGTGTTAACACAGTGTTACATTGACTCATTGAATACAGCACATACATTGACTGAAATGTATGTGTTGTATTCTCAAAACACAGTGTAATTAATTATAAGAGTATGTGTGACTGCCATGTGATTGACATGTCTTATTGCAGTCCTCATGGGGGTCTGAATATGGTGTGAATAATGAATAATATGTGTCAGGACTGATTGACAGACAAGAGAGTCACATGACCTCATGGCCTCCACCTGAGAGGCATTCTGAACTTAGAAGGTTTTGAATAATAAGGTGTGAACTGAGTATTTCTGTATATAACAGCATAACAACAACAGCAACAATACTTCTTCTTCTTCTTCTTCTTCTTCTTCTTCTTCTTCTTAAGAAATATTTAAGAAATTAATACTTTTATTTAGCAAGGATGCTTATTTATTTATTTATTTTATTTATTATTAATTAATGAATTTATCTATTTATCTATCTATCTGCACAATTATATTCAATATTGAATAATAATAATAATAATAATAATAATAATAAACATTATATAATAAGATTAATCACTGGCATTTGAACATCAGTAATAATTGATAATAAGCACAAAATCAGCATATTAGAATGATTCCTCAAGGATCAAAGCAGCAAAATTATTTTCAACAATGAATATTTAATAATAAGAAGAAGAAGAAGAAGAAGAAGAAGAAGAAGAATTGATCATAATAAGCACAAATCAGCATATTAGAATGATTTCTGTAGGATCATGTGACACTGAAGACTGGAGTAATGATGCTGAAAATTCAGCTGCCATCCCGGGAATAAATTACATTTTATCATATATTAAAATACAAACAGTTTTTGATCAAATAAATGCAGCCTTGGTCTCTGCCATCTCTCTTTATTGGTAGGCATTGGGCATTGAAAAATTCATATAGTTCAACTACTAAAGGCATGTGTTTGTATGTAAACTGAAAATGAACCAGATCATGTTTGTAATAGAAAACAACAGCTAAATGCACAAGATGTTCCACTCTTTAATTGTTTATATGTCATTTAGCACACTCTTTCTACTCTCGGTGACTGAAGTGCACTTACTGCAGTCACAGGGCCCCTGGAGCATCCTGGGGTTAAGTGCTTTGCTCGAGGGCACATTGGTGACTGGGGAACTTTTGCATTGGGTTTATAAACAGGAGACAAGTCAATGAGAGCAAAGGCAAAAAATGAAGGTTACTGGAAGAATCAGAAAGACACTGTAGACTCTAGAGACATTGCATTGACTAGTTTTCATGGTAACATGAATTATCTCTCGACTACAGATGGTTTTATTAATTTAAATCAGAATCTGAAGAGTCTGTAAATGGGCGCAATCATTTTCTTTTTCCCTTGGCATTTCATCTGAACTCTCTGTTAATGTTTGGTTATTGGCAGACACTGGGTGAATTTATTAACACAAAAGTAACTACATTTCATTTAGTGCATCTAGAGCGTTAAGCAGTGGCCAGAGAATTATATTTATCCAGTGAAAATGGAAAACAGTAATATTTCACACAGAAAAACCTGTTGGTTGTATGAATTAGAAGCAGGCAACCGTGGAATCTACACCTTTAAAAATAAATACATAGATTAAAAAGGAAACGCTTCCCATAATAATAATAATGATAATAATAGCAACAATGATTCTAATAATATTAATAATAATAGAAATTATAAGTGCAAGGGCTTAAAAACGGAAAAAAATAGATATACATCAGGTTGCTATAGTCTTGTTTCATTATATCGCCTAATGACTGTTCTATAGCAGTTCAAACTTAAGAATAAAGAAAGTTTATTATGTTTAATTGTATATATTTTATATATTTTTATTTTTATTTTATAATTTTATATATAACAATCTTCCAATAATAATAATCATAATAATAATAAATTAGTAGTACTGGAATACATAACTCATTCACCAGATAATATAGTTGCAAATAAAAAATAATGTTGCTGTGAATCCACTGAATTCCACAAATTCAAAACAATGTAGAGAGTGTGAAAAAAAAGGTTCTGCAAATTCCATCTGGGCATAATCATGTTGACATAATATATTTCCATTATGGCATCATAAGATAGAAAATGAATATATAATTTGCCAGTGTGAAATAAGGGCTGTGTGTTGCTCCATATGCATTGCTTCCATCCCACCATTCCTCATGCTAATTATTCCTTGATCTATAGCTTTTCCTTTTCCTTTCCTTTTCAAGCTGTCAGAACCCTATACATGCTACTGTATTCTCATCTGCTGTTCTGTCCCAGTGATTTATGTTCTATTTGCGGGCTCTGAGTTAATGTCACCCCTCTTTTTGAGTCGTCATACAAGATTCTGCAGCCAATTTGCACCTGTGGAGGAATCCGAGCTATTAGTGAACTGCTTCTACAATCATGGAAGAGTGTGTATGTTTCTCTGCAGTAATCAGAGATGATTTCAGAAATCACATGAGCAGGTGTGGAGGGGGGTTGTGACATGGTGCAGAGTGGACATTTCTCCCTAGTCTGAGGACAGGCGAACCTCTCCACTAATTTCATTCCACCTGTGTCCCTGTGCTCAAGAGAAGCCATTTGAAGTTAGAATTGGTATCTTGACGCGACCGTATGAAGAGAGGAAATGGGAAATGAGATTTGTGGCCACTCTAACACCCACAAACGCCGATGTGACTGATCGTTCCGACAAGTTAGCAAGTTATTTGTGTGAGTTTGTCAAGTGTTTCTGATAGTTTCTCTCACTCTATACAGCAGACACAGAATTGGTGGGGACACAAAACGCTCATCTCTTTATTTTAAAGTTGACACTGCCCACTGATGAGTGCTGCTATCCATATTTCATGTTTATTCCAAATGTTTTCCTTTCTGTATTCCTTTTCCTTCCTTTTTTTTCTTCCTTACCCCAAGGTACCCAAGCTTTTGCATGATAGTGTTTCAAGATTTGCACAAAAATATTATGTAGCAAAAATATGTTTTTCAGAATTGAAATGTTCTTGAGCAGCAAATCAGCATATTAGAACGATTTCTGAAGGATCATGTGACTCTGAAGACTGGAGTAATGATGCTGAAAATTCAGCTTTGCATCACTGGAATACATTTCATTTAAAATAATTGAAAACAGTTATTTTATAATAATGATTTTACTGTATTTTTGATTAAAGAAATGCAGCCTTGGTGAGTTTAAGAGACGTCTTTCAAAAACATTCAAAATAAAATCTTAATGATTCCAATTTTTTGACCCAAACTGTATATCAACTTTCTTTTACTCTTACTTAAGCTTAAGCTACTACAGAACAGTATGTACATAATTAAACTGATTTACTACAATAGACAGTGACAACCCGATGTAAAGGCAACTGAAAGCTGTACAACTATGATCGTTATTCCCTATTATTTTAAGCCCTTGCACTTATTACTTATGTGCAACAAAGTGTGCAACATGTTTTGCATTTTTAGCAACATGGGAAAAAATGATCAGTGTAGGAATATCCTGGAATTTGTTTAGAAAATGTGTTTGGCTAATTATACGTGTGAGGGGACAGTTAAAATGAAATGTCTTGATTTAATGGAGTTGCTCCCAGTGTTAAAAGATTTGCAAGCGAGGGTGAACTCTACTAATATGACCGCATTTAATGACTGTTGCTTCATTATCTATTAAAGTGCTTTTTTTTTTAATTGGGGATATAGGAAAAAAAGAGAAAATGAACAATCTTCACAGGGATAAAAATGGCATAAAATTAATCCCAAAATATGCAGATTGCATGCAGAAATTCAGCCTTGCATAGTCACATACAAGAATGAGGAATATTTTGTACAATTTGCCTCATTATAATCCAAAATAGATCTAAATTTAAGCCCGATAAATTATAAACAAGCTAATTTTCATCCTTTGCATCTGGCTTACTGGTGCTTGGTTGCTTTGTGAGTGCTGTTAATTGCCAATTAGGAGAGGCCTGCTACACCAATCACAACAGAAAGAAAATGACTCTCCGGTTCCAAACAAAAGCACACAGCAAGGACAACATAACGGAGACAAACAGACAATGCAGATGACATTTGACAGTTCAGCCTGAAGAAATAGAAGCACAGTACTTACATTACATGTCAAACTGAAAAGAACGAAATCAGATCACATTTAACTTTCCACAGATCCCTGCTTATTTTCCCTAAATGTTTTTCATATCATTATCTGCATATATTGTAAAGGATATGTGTTCTGGAGTGGAAAAAAATACACAATAAAATAAATAAAATGGCAAAATAATAAATATAAATAAATGCATATTTCAGTCCTGTGCAAATATAACAGCTTTATACATTTAAATCAGCTCAAATGTTTTTATCATCTTTTACTGTTTGGAAAAATATTTGTTGGCGTACATCCTAAAATACATCTCCAAGACGTATTGATCTGTGGATCAGATCGGTTTGGCTCTTTTCCAAAGTCAAAGCAGGCATGTCAACAGTCTACCATCAAATTACAACTCGCAAAATCCTTTAAACAATGAACATTGTCAATAACATTGATTTGCTACCTTTCTACCTAATAAGCTTACAAATCCATTCGATTCAAGTGAACAAATTGTATTGTAACATTACACAAATATGCTAACTCAAATGTAATGTGTTAGACATGTCCAGATTTAACAGCGTATGTTTGCTGATTTCCCTGTCTACCAATCACTGTCAGCGTTCCTCTCAGGACAACCCTGCTCTCATTCACTTTCATTCATTTCTGACTACTTGCCAGTTATTGTCGGTCTGGGGATTTGTAGGTAAGTGGATGAAAACAATGTATTTGGAATACGTCTCTTATGCTCTCCAAGGCTGTATTTATTTGATGAGAAATACAATAAAAACAGTAATATTGTGAAATATTACACTTTAAAATATCTGTTTTCTGTTTTAATTTACAGCAGTAAATTTACAACAGTATATCAGGGGTTATTACTCCAGTTTTCAGTGTTACATGATCCTTCAGAAATTATTGAATTATTGATAATAGAGAATTGTTCATAGAAATAGAAGAAATGTTTCTTGAGCAGCAAATCTAATATGCTGATTTGCTGATCAAGAAACATTTCTTCTATTTCTATGAACAATTCTCTATTATCAATAATTCAATAATTTCTGAAGGATCATGTAACACTGAAAACTGGAGTAATAACCCCTGATATACTGTTGTAAATTTACTGACAATATAAACCAATATATATATATATATATATATATAATATATATATATATTATAAACTTATATATATATTATAGGTTATAAACCAATTTAACTTATGTGGAACACAAAAGGAGATGTTAAGCAGAATGTTTATGCTGTTCTTTTCCATTCAGTGAAAGTGAATGGTACCCACAGGCTGTACAGAGGAGAAAACTTTATGAATAACAAACATTTTTTTGGTCTACTCTATTTCACACACAAAGTTATTTAATTGCTTCAAAAGAATAGAAATATGTATAATGCATGAAGAGAATGAACTGCACTGGCAATAGCCGGCAGCCATATCACCCTGTAGCCCAAGACTGGTTGCCCACTGAAGCTAAGCAGGGCTGAGCACAAATCCATTCGATTCAAGTGAACAAATTGTATTGTAACATTACACAAATATGCTAACTCAAATGTAATGTGTTAGACATGTCCAGATTTAACAGCGTATGTTTGCTGATTTCCCTGTCTACCAATCACTGTCAGCGTTCCTCTCAGGACAACCCTGCTCTCATTCACTTTCATTCATTTCTGACTACTTGCCAGTTATTGTCGGTCTGGGGATTTGTAGGTAAGTGGATGAAAACAATGTATTTGGAATACGTCTCTTATGCTCTCCAAGACTGTATTTATTTGATGAGAAATACAATAAAAACAGTAATATTGTGAAATATTACACTTTAAAATATCTGTTTTCTGTTTTAATTTACAGCAGTAAATTTACAACAGTATATCAGGGGTTATTACTCCAGTTTTCAGTGTTACATGATCCTTCAGAAATTATTGAATTATTGATAATAGAGAATTGTTCATAGAAATAGAAGAAATGTTTCTTGAGCAGCAAATCTAATATGCTGATTTGCTGATCAAGAAACATTTCTTCTATTTCTATAAACATTTTTCTATTATCAATGTTGTAAACAGTTGTGCTCCCTAATATTTTTGTGTAAACTGTGATACTCTTTTCAGGATTCATTTGAACTTTTGAACAGTAGTATATATATATATATATATATATATATATATATATATATACTAGGAGATACCCCCTGACAATGTAAAACGCTTTGAGTGCCTAGAAAAGCGCTATATAAATGTAATGAATTATTATTATTTTTTTTATTATTAACTACTTTTATAATTATTTTGAAGTATAAGAGCCCCTGGTCAACATTTACTTTCACTGCATGGAAAAGAGCTGCATGAACATTTATTTAAAAATATCTTCTTTTGTGTTCCACAGAAGAGAGAAAGCTAATCATGTATGAAATTACATGAAACCCTTTAAAGATCAAAATGATGGTTTTTAACCCTCTACCGCATGGTGTAGCCATATGGCAACATACTCTTTGTGTTCATTTCCTTGCCACTGTCTCCTACTTCACTAAGACAGTAATATCGTGCTTTACCTGAAAATTTAAAGCTGCACTAAGTATACATCACATATTAGCACAAAAACTTGATATTTTGAGCACTCAATTGAAAATGTACACAATGTATCAATCGTACTTACAGGTTGTGCTTCGGAGAGCTTGTTAGTCCAAATTAAGAAGATAGAAGAAGCCAACGAAGATAAAAGCCAAGATTAGAGAAGCAGTCTTTGGTAAAATGACATGCACACAACAAAAGGTTCGAATTGTATTTCTGTGGTATCCTTGAACACAGCGTCTTCTCAACATGATGTAAACACACTAACTAGCAGAAGTGTTTGTGGGCAGGTCAGACTCTGTTCGTATTTCGCGGGCAGGCGGGGATTATGCAAATGTATTACCCAGTGACGTATACCCATAACAGGCAAAAGATTCGAAAATATGACGACTCGTTAAGGCGGTTCAGAATCGACTATCTCTTTTGAGAGAGAATATCTTTATTTATAATGCACTTTTTTGATTAACAACTGTGCAGATTGTTTTCTTTTAAGGATAGCTATGTTATAAACTGCAAAAGAGATATTTTTCAAAAACCCATATGACCTGCTCTTTAAAGACTGCTCACACTAAGAACAATGCATATAACATTACATAAAAAAATTGCTTTAACTCCAAGAATAGTGGAGTCCACAATTATGACAAAAACAATCAAAATCCATCTGACAATCCACAATTACACTACCTTTTCTTTTCTTTTTTTCTTAATACTTCTTTTCATCCTGTAATCCATGCATCACTTCACTTTTGATACTTTGGCACAAACATTAGTACTGTAGAGATCTCTTGGGGGGAAATATATTGCTGGAAGTGTGCAGATACTGTTCTTCTTGACACTCCTTCAGCTCACAGGGGACAGAAGCTTTGGTAGAGAAGCTCTGCTCATGTGGGAGGTTAGAAATATGATAAAAACTACAGATCAAGAGAGCTGAAAGATGAGCCTTAGCATCTGGTGATATATTTTTAATAACATTAATAGACTGCTGGCTTTGAGGATGATGACCCAGAAAGAGGCCAAATGAAGGATGTGTGTGTGAGAGAGAGAGACAGATAGAGTGTATTAGACAACAGCAGGCTTTGACAAGGGAAAGGGAGAGTGTATTGGAGTGTGTTAGAGCGTGCTTGTGTACTCTAGGAGAATGAATGGATGACCGAGTGGGGTTGCGGAGCGTGAATGAAGCCAGGCAGGCTGAGAAAAAGAGACAGGGGTGGGGGACTGAATGGGCAGCTCTCCCCTGGTCTAAACTGCTGGCTTCACTCTGGACGCATTTTAATAGCAGCCCAGAAAAGACCTGCATATTACATGAGCACACAGACAGAGGAAGTTTCTACTTGAATTTCGGAACATTCTTCATCCCAGTTCAGTTCATTAAACAGATCCTTTTATGATCTGCACGCAGTCTGAGTATGTGATGAGTGACCACAGACAGCCTGCAGCTAAATGCGGTTGTCGCTCCTATTCTGAGTTCTAAAATCCTGTTCTGGACACACAAATTATGGTTATAAAGGAGACTGACAACCACATTTTTTTTTCTTGGGATTTTATTTTATCTAATGTGTGTAATACTGAAGTGAACAACTAATCATTAAGTTAAGTGACTTAATTAGAAAAATGACACAGAGACTTAAAAGTGCAAAAGTCATTTTTTCTCATTTAAAAGTATTTCAAAAATATACATGTTCAAAAAACATGTTCAGAATCATGTACACCTACATGAGATATATACAAATTATATAGAATAACATATTATTCATGTACATATATTTAAATGGCATATTAAGGGATTCACAATTGCAAATTAATGACATTTCACTCCTACAACTGGCTGTACATACCGTTAAATCACTTATGACAGGTGCCAATAATTGTTGACTGGCAGTCGTTCATCCCATACAGGTGGCAGCCAGTGTTGTGCTGCAAATCACCACAACTTTAATTTAAATTTGACTTAGCAGATTAAAGTCACAATGTTTTTTAGTTTTGAGGATCATTTAAAAAAAAAAAATATGAAAATGCCTTACCTTGTGTTTTTATTTTGCATGGTAAATGAAAACATGCGGGGGCGTATGATGCTAGATGCCTTTTACTCACTGGTGAAAGGACGTCATCTCCACCTTTGGCCCTAAGAAACAATGGAAAAGCAATTAGTCATAGAAACTGTTGCTTGATGATAAACTGCTGTGTCAAATGACCTATTGATCACATCAGAGGTGTAATATTTTGTCAGTTATCACAGACAAATTGCAAAATGTGGAAACTATATTTGTCAGGTATTATTCTTTTTTTCTTTTTTGTGAAACATTTTACCATAAGGTACTCAATATTTAGGCTAATAAAAAAACATTAAAAAACAAACAATTCTTTTACAGTATTTATTAATCTTAAATTAATTAATTAATTAATCTGCATAATACAATTTAACAATTCAACTTTAAACATCGTATACAATTTTGCATTAGTTAATGCACTATTAATTTTATTTACATATACATTAGTTATTGCATTATAAATTATATAAACTGAACTACACTGGGAAGGGAAAAAAAGAAAAAGCAACCCACTGAATTAAAAATTATTTTTTTAAGTAGAAAAACTGAAATAGTATTATTCCAATAATCTTTTTTTCACAACTTCGAAAAATCTTTTTTTTGCAGTTTAGTATATACGAAGTGTTTACAAATTGATATTGAACTCATTAAATGGGTCATATGATGTTGCTAAAAAGAACATTATTTTGTGTATTTGGTGTAATGAAATGTTTATGCGGCTTAAGGCTAAAAAAACACATTATTTTCCACATACTGTACATTATTGTTTCTCCTCTATGCCCCGCCTTTCTGAAACACGTAGATTTTTACAAAGCTCATCGGTCTGAAAAGCGAGGTGTGTTGTGATTGGCCAGCTATCAAGTGCGTTGTGATTGGCTGAATACCTCAAGCGTGTGACAGAAATGTTACGCCCCGTACCATACTGTGATGCTGTGTCCCGGCCGGAGCAAAGAGACAAATCATTAAAACCCATTATAAACGAGGCATATGTTGCATCCATTGGGGACATAATTACGGATTATAATGACTTGTACTGTCTTTTTACGCGCTGCGTTGCATCGCGCCGCATAAACATAAAACCATGTCTGCATTTGTGATCGGAGAAATGACAAACAACA
>NW_015537969.1:2111604-2127792 GCF_001515605.1 Sinocyclocheilus anshuiensis
AACTTAACCACTGATTTCTAGTCGTGTCCTCTTTTGGAAGGCCAAACAAAGTAGTTTCGCTTTCACAACGAAACACACAGCGTCACACACGGCGGTCTTGAGTGAGCGGAGGCCGGTGGGCTAGAGTGAGGAATGGCTGGCGGGCGGGCTTGAGTGAGTGGAGGCCGGAGGGCTAGAGTGAGGAATGGCCGGTGGGCTTGAAAACGGCGCGGCCGGAGGACTTGCAGCAACCACATGTGACGTCCCCGGGCTGGACTCCGCTTCGTCCACGGTGAAAGGCGATCCACAGCGCGAAGCTGATGTATTTCCTCAGCAACGTTTGAGCCGTTGAGCTATTTTAGGTAGGCGTGGTTGACTCTTAACTTTTATAAAGAATATCTCTTTGGATTTGAGACTTTAGTCTTTGCAACTTTACAGACCTTATTTATGCACCAAGAGCTTGTAACACTCCAAAGATAAAGGACAAATTGAAATAAGATTAAAAGCTCTCATATTAAACGCTCTAAAAAACTATTGTTCATTGTTTGTTCATGCATTAACTAATGTTACCATATACAACCTTACTGTAAAATTATGCCTTTACTTTCTTTTTCAGTTACACATAATTTGCATAAAGAACATGAGTGTTTTGCTTATGTGGGTTGGGAATGTTTTAAGTTGAATAAATACATATTGACTTACACACACACCCTGATTTGCTCTTCACAGAGCCTTGAACTGATCAGATTATTTTAGCCCAGATGGCGAGGATAGACCTCACTCACACGTACTCACACTTCCCATCATCATTCACACCCTCTCGCAGACAAACAACTGACCGCATACAGTGGTGTGTCCCTCCTAATCTAAAACTGCACAGAAAATTCCCCCAAAACAGAGAAAAAGAAACAGATCATTGAAAAGTGGGTTACAACACTTTTGCTGTGGAATCCTCTGTAATTTATAAGAGATGAACAGCCATGTGTTACTGAGTCACGAGCTCCGCGCTCAGCAGGAGGAGGGATGTAAATCACACGCATTAGCATGCAATGTTAGACGTGTAAATTATTTTCCTGTGAAAGTGTGAGTAATACGATACGTCTGCCTACCTGATTATGTTCTCCCATCGCTCAGGCACTGTCACTGCGCTTAACTTATTCACCACAATCCAATCAAAAACAAGCCAGTGGAGCTATAACTAACCAAACCGGGACAATCAAAATAAACCACAGACCTCTCTCTCTGAACCAAGAATATTCAGGCCAACCATTGTAATCGAGACTCACAGAGTATGAAAATGTATGCGTGGACATTTATTATTTAAGGCGTAATTATATGCGGGGTCGCTGTGTCAGCCTGCTACTGTGACTGAGACTTTTCATTAGGGTGGCTTGTCATACACTCCAGGCTTCAGGCACGTCACACTGCCGTCCCAACCGTTTTGCTCCTAACTGTGGAGTCCTAATGAAAAGAGTCTGGCGTTGGTGAAAGGGAAGGAGTGTTATCCTCCTTTTACTGGCTTTTCCACAGTTCTTTTGCTCGTTTTTCCTCTGAGACTTAATTTTAATGTTAAATGATTCTGACTGGATTTTAGCGGAATTAAATTAGAAGAGGAAAGGAGGAAAGAAGTTGGAGGGGAATGACATTAAGGCGGAAAGACACACGTATAGACCTCTTTAATTCATTTTCCTTATCGTTGGCCAGAGAGGAGGCCCAGGAACTGCTTTTCATTCAGTCACATTCAGCCGCTAATTTATCGATGGAGCCAGAACCCTGAGGCCCAATCTGAGGGAATTCCCCCTTTTGCCTTAATTTCGAACCAAATTAGTGGGCATAAAACTCAATTAAATTAATCCACCAAACTCAATTCATTACACATCAAACCTTTCAAGGGCCTTTCGAGGAAAAAAAAGCCTTCGGAGCCTTACAGGGGAGTTGGTACATCAGCCGGGCTCGCTTCATTTGTGGCAAAATCATCCCTAATCGTGGGGAAGTTTTCATTCACCACTTACATGTCCCCTATTCTCAAATTAGCCCCCTGTAGTCTATTCAGGGCCTTTTTGCTGTGAGCAGCATTTAAATAATGCTTGTCTTAAGTGAATGGATAAGTATTGAAGGGAGGTTAACCACTTAAGATGGGGGGCGGGGGGTAGTAGGAGCAGGTTGAGACCTTTACATATTTGGGCACTGAGATTGATAAACATCTATCTTTCACACAGCAGGCAAATAGTGTATATAAGAAAGCTCAACAGCGATTATCTCTTTTGAGAAGGTTACAAATGTGCCTTGAATTAAAAAAAATAAGTTTATATGTAGACTTTTTCTTTGCCATGCATAAAAGATAAATGTTAATTTAAAATTAATTCAAGTTCTGTGCAAGGCTGTAATATCATCATGCAGCATCTTTTCATTATCAAAAGCACTCGGAGCAACCACACAAAAACACAAAACATGAAGAATATGCTAAACTTTAGAAAACCCCCATAAATCAATACTCAGCGGCGAGTGTTGTCCCTGTGAGAAGCAGTGAAGTGCATTTAATTTTCTAGCATCTTCTCATTGGTCAGTGTCCACTTGAGAGACTTGGAGTTCCTGATAGACAATAATATCTACATGGCCTACGGGCTAGACACTGGCCATGGAGACTCACAGGCTTTTACCAGCATGTCAATTCGCATGAGATTGCTTTTACCTGTGCTCATTTCTTCATGACATTTTATAGAAGGTAAAAGTCGCTGTAACCATTACAGGCACTGGAGTGCACAGTCTGTAAAACCTCTGAAAATTACTGACAGGGCTGACTTGGATGGTATTACAATCACACACAAGCTTTGGTAATTATTACATGACTACCCATATAAAACTAATCCCATCTGAATATTTCTTCACAGGAATGTAGACGTGGGCTCTTGTGACTGGTTGTTTTTGCTTTCCTGCTAGCCAGAGACAGATTATGCCGCTGACATGCCCTGGGCACAGATGTCTCATGGGCTCTTAACACAGGACACATTATTGCAATAAAAATAGCAAGACAGAAACAGATATAAACAGAAGGTGCTTACATTTATGTAACTCCAATAGGCTATTGATATAATAAATATAATACACTTTCATACGCACATTGTGTCCGTTGCTTCATAGGGCTGTCAAAAAAAAATAGAATTTCGAATATTCATCGAATTTAAAATAAAAATCCACATTCACAGTTTTAGGTGTGCGTCAGGCAGCCTTATTAGTGGTGCACGAAATGCAACGACAATGTAAGTGTCATTGCATTTTAATGCTTTTGTTAGCCTATCCAGTTGAACCCACTAGATGCGGCGCTGCTACGTTGTTCATTCAAAAAATTTCATTTCATTTTCATTGCAGAAAAAAAGAACAATCAATGCGGGGAAGATGTTAATTACGTCAAAACCGAAACCAAGCCGTTCACACAGAACGCATATGTATCGCATTTTCTAGAGGGACATCTATCAGCGTTGCACTCGCGTCTCGCACAAGAGAGCCGCATGTTTAGAAAGCTATGTAAAATTAATGTAAGGTCAACTTTTAAAAAACGTCTCAAGACAGTGGTTTTCCCCATCCCACTGCATCTCAAGTTTTTAAATGAAGAAAGTACTCTTTGTGATTGGTTTTCGGTCTTTTGTATTAAACTATACATACATGCATGATGCTGTTTTGTTTCTAATTGTTTAAGCAACTTTATTAATTATATAAGGTTTATAAACATTATTTTAAACATTATGCACTTTTTTCAAAGATAGTCCTGTTATTTTATTATGCTTTGAAGAAACATACATAATATTTTGCTGGATGCACCCTCTTGTAGCCTCAGGAGAGAAGCCAAAAGCTTTTTTCCCCCTAACTGAAATTATGCCTTTTAAATTAGAATATAATTCGAATATTGATAATATTTAAGTAAAAAATGCGAATTTAGTTTTTCAGCCATTTTGGCAGCCCTATTGCTTTATATAAAATAAATTCATTTACAGTATGAATCTCAAATGAATATCAGTTGTTCATAGTGTACATTATAATATTCAGATGCCTAGAACCACTTATCATTTATTGTCCATAACATGAAAATATCAGCTTATCAAATCCCCCATCATTTTAATATTGGTGCATCCCAATCATAAATGGCAATTTGATTTAAATAAATAAATAAATGCCCATTTTTTTTTTATAAATAAATAAATAACAGCCTACAGATAAAAATATGAAAAATATGAATTTCTGTAGTTAATCAGGGCCCCCTGCTGGTATGGAGACAATAACTAACAAGCCGGTGTGCTAATCTATCTTGCATCTATGGTTGTGATCTTCTTTATTAATGATTCTCTAAAAGAGTAAAAAAAACAAACAAAAAAAAAACCTGTGACTTCAATGTCATCAAGCAAACAAAAGAGAGGGACATTAAAACATCAGATGAACCATAGCTCATTAAAAGGCATATTATTTTTCCACTGAAAAAAACGTTTTGAAAGAGATACAAGCAACATAATGTGTTTAAACAAGAAAGATTTACTCGGCTGTTTTAATGAGGGCATGAATTGCTCCCTCCAGAAGTTTTAAAGCAAGAAGCTGTCATGGAAATGAGAAGGTGGTTGCATTAAAGAGGCATGATATGCCTGTAAGTGTGGCGCCTCTTCCCTTGTTCTCCCATGTAAGCAAATCTATTATGCATCCAGTCCTATTAAGCCAATACTGAGTGCACATAAATAATTATAAAAAAAAATAGACTTATTTATTTCATTAATAAAAGACCGCACTTGTAAACTGAAGAAGCCTACAGGTACATTGTGCTGCTAATGAATATTGTGTTTGGCGTGTTTAGGGAGAATAAATAGTGGGTTTCATTAAAAGAGAACGCAGAGGCAGCGGAGTGAATCAGCATACATCAAAATGAAAGGAATCATCTTGATTCATATTAGCAGACTCTTAATGTTGTTGATCTAATTAGACTAGTGCTGATGACAGGAAGAGATGATGGGGTTACGTCAGGTCTGTGTTCAAAGTCGAGCTTTTGACAGATGTAAATTACCCAGCTCTCTCATGATCTTAGCAGATACAAACACACACGCAGCACTTCTCACTCAATTAGTGGCCTCTCTCCACACTCAAAACAAAGGCCTCTGCCTGAGGATACAATGATGTTTTCTCAAAGACAACCAGACAAAACAGATGGAGGAAAGCCAACATGCAATTATCACATGCACTGGTTATGTACATGAAACATCATTAGGGTCATTCCTGTTGTGCAGTGCATTTTCAAACCCCCATCATAATCTTAACATGCCACATGAAATAGTAAACACAATTTTTACATTTGCATTTAGCCGATGCTTTTATCCAAAGAGACTTGCAATAGAGGAACATAAAGGATATAAGCAATTTGCCACAGAGCCAACAATATTCATACAGTGCCAGGTTTATTAGAAAGCTAGATTAAGGAAATAAGCAGAGCAGAGGGGATATGCAGAGAGGAAGAAGATTAAAGTGTAATGAAACCCTAAAACACATTATTATTTTTTTTTTTAGATGTTAACATATATGAACAGGTTGCACATCAGTGAAAACAACTTTAGCATTCTTTATGTCTATTATTAAGGTAAAAGTGGTTATTTTTTTCATTTTTTTGAAGCAATTTCGTTCTTTCGGTTCAAAAAGCAAAGTTGAACCAACATCACGAAAAGTGACGTATATGCGTTAATTCGGAGTGGTGATTGGCTGCCGTGGTTGGAGAGTACAAGTCTGCGTCATCAGTTTTCCGAGCTTTTCTCAGTATTATTCCTCAGAATTAACTCTTATGATCCAATCACTGCGCTGAATTATGCATGAGGTTGTATTACAGCGGAGAGCTCAAATCTCATGAAAGAGCTTCTTCACTGTCAGTTCATTTCTGTAAACATGACCGTAACAATATTTAATATGTAACAACATGTGGAGCACGCATGAGAGAACGGTTTCTGTGCTGAATGCCACAATGTGTTTAACAACATAGTTCATATCCGGAGCAAGCGTGTTTCAAGTTTATGTGAACATATTTCATATTCTCTTGTGCTCTGAACATGAACCAACACCGTGAATGCGCACATATCATGTCTTTATCAAATGAAATGCACGCAAATAAGAGCGCTGACACAGCGGTATGTCTTGATCATAAACGCGATGACACGACGGATTATTGTGCTTTATTATTGTTACACAGCAAACGATACAGACCAAAAATTTAAAGAAGAGTAAACAGAAAGTAACTGCCTTTATTCTTTCTGTTTTAAAGATATTTTAATATTCATTTGTCTGTATAATGAGTGTGTTGTATGTCTGTGTTTTATCGGTTGTTTTCCCCCCTCTTCCCATCCTCTACACTCCCACTTTTCCACAGTTTTACACAACCATTTCTGGAGTCTTTTTCAGATCTAAGGCGCGAAAGACCAGTGCTGAAACAGTGCGGGTTCATGACATTTTAAGATGACTTTTTCTTCATTTAGCAGGTCCTTAAAGGAATAGTTCATCCACTTTTTCATCCAATTTGCTGAAAATGTACTCATTCTCAGGCCATCCGATATGTGTTTCTTTATTGGAACGGATTTGGAGAAAGTTAGCATCACATCAGTTGCTCACTATTAACTGCTATTGTGAATGGGCGCCGTCAGAATGAGAGTCCAAACAGCTGATAAAAAAAAAAAAAAACATTACAAAAATCCCCACAAATCTAGTCTATCAATTAAAGTTTTGTGAATCAAAAAGCTGTGTTTGTAATAAACAAATTCACAATCAAGACATTTTTTATCTTTAAACTAAAATACTAGAGTCTATCTATAATACTATTTTCTCTTGTAAAAAAAATAAATAATAATCTTATTTTAATTTTAGTATTTTAATTTTGTTGTGTTATTATTCTGACCAGAAGTTTTTTCAAGTTTTTTAAAGTTAAAACACCTTAATTATGGATTTTTTTCTTATTAATATGCATCTTTTCTCCTCACAAAACATTAATTGATAAACTGGAGTCATATGGATTACTTGTGGATTATTGTGATACTTTTATTAGCAGTTAGGACTTTCATTCTGACAGCACCCATTCACTGCAGAGGGTCCGTTGGTGAGCATGTGGTGTAATGCTATATTTCTCTAAATCTGTTCCAATGAAGAAACAAACTTAACTTTCTTTGTATTTGCATATTGGATGGCCTGAAGGTGAGTAAATTGCCAGTCAGTTGTCATTATTGGGTGCACTGTTCTTTTAATGACATTGTCATCCAGAAATTGACATAACTTTGATGTGAAAACAAAAACACAAGGATCAGTAAGTATTATCAATGCATTTGATTGTTTTGTGGTATTAGCTGGTTGTTTTGGTCTGAAACATTCCATAATGTCTGATTAAATTACAAAAGTATATAGTATAATAATATTATCAACATTTGGGATATGTTTTGTTTAATACAAAAAAATCAAGTTGACACCCTCATGTAAGCTTACTCCAAGTCCCTCACTAAGCATTAATAATACTACTAATAATAATAATACATTTTTCTTATTTGTTGGAAAAGATATAGCTTGAGCAAAACATATTTCCAAAAGTCTTCTTTGTATTCTTTAAAAATACAACGCAGGCATTTTAATTTTAGGAAAGCTACAGAGCTCAAAATATCTTGTGTAAGAGGACTGACCCAATAGTTACATAGTTCCACAATCACACAAACTTGCACATTCACTCTCAACTGATATCAAAGAATCGAGCCATCTCTGAAATCGAACAGGGACTTTGTTGTAATGGTCTTTGTGAGCATTCAGAGCATGAGTGCTATCCACGCCTCCATTCTGTTCCAGCTTTTACAAGCTCCACTATGTCTGGGTTGATGAAGGCGCTGATGTCTGGTCTCTATTATGGCTGCAGATAAGGTCTCTTTGATTGACACTAGGTATTAAAGTGCCACCTGTGGTGAACATTACAGAGATAAGAAGTGTATCTGAGTCTGTTTCTTTGTGTGTATTGGCAAGGTTCATTAGGATTCAATCCAAAAGGGTTGGAGTTTGTCACATCCAGTGACACTCTGTGTCGGCATGCACCTAAATAAATGCAGCTCCACATTTGTATGGATACTATAAATGGTTTTCTATGTGGCGGAAAGCAAATTTTTGTGATCTTTAAGGAATATTCCAGGTTGAGTAGTACAAGTTAATCTTACTTGGCTGCATTTGTGGCTTGTGATGATTGCCCCTCCTTTAGTTAAAAAAATTAAAAAAGAGAGAAAAAAGGGCCAATCCTTCTATAAATCACTTACACTTTCTGTGTAAATTTATATCCAATTTTATATCCAGTGACAACACTATGACAAAACCACAAAACAACTGAATAAAAATGACAGACTAAGCTTCATATCTCAAATAATACTCCAGTCTTAACAGAAGAATTAATGTTAGTGCTTTTGTAAAATTAAATTCTCTGAAAATTGGCCCCATTTATTTTCATTGTAAATTCTTTACTGTAACCTTGATATTTGCTTTTTTAACATATTTGTGGTAATGCCACAAACTGGATTCATCTTAACTTGTACCGAACCCTGAATATTGCTTTAAGGTTTTTTTTTTATTTTTTTATTTTTTCATTCCATTATTCTGAAAAGCTCATTTGGAACTAATGCACTAAAATATTTTGGTAACACTTTCTATGAAGCCCGTATTTATAATACATTATAAGGGTATTCTTAAGGCATTATAATGAATGCATAATGCATTATAAAAAAACTTATAATATGTTTTATCATCTCATGAATATTCATAAGAACAGTTTGAATATATTATAATATTTACTTATTTGTGGTTATAGCTTTTAAGAGTATGTTGGTCAACCAACAGATAAACTGACTATAAGTGTCTTTGCAAGTACGTCAACTTATTCTACCATACTAGATTCTACCATTCTTGAGCATACTAATACTCTAATGAGAGTTAGTTGGCATGTAGTTGCAAAGTTGCTTATAGTCGATTGATTAAGGGGACCATCAAAATAAAATGTAACCATATAAAACATTGCATTTTTTTCAGTTGGAGTATAAAGCTCACATCAATTAATTAACATTAGCTCCACAGGAAACACTCAAATAACACTCAACATCTAACCACTCACAAGCTGTAGTAAGATACTGTGCAGATCTTAAATAAACAATGTCAAGATATGATACAGTCCATTATTCTGTAAATGAAGTATATTTAATATGGTGTTCATTGTGTGTTATAAGTAATCATACTCTTAAACGTATAACCACAAATACGTAAGTATTATGATGTATTATAACTGTTGTTATGATTATTCATGAGTTGATATAACATATATGTTTTTTTTATAATGCATTATGCATTCATTATGCCTTAAGAATACCCTCATAATGTATTATAAATACGGGCTTCATAGAAAGTGTTGTGTGCTCAAAGGTCAAGAACAGTGAATTTCAATAACATTGCTGAGTCATCTTTATCAGTATTTTTGCTTATCACTGAGTGTTTTGACTGAGCTCCACTAAGCCATAAGGCCAGCAGGAAATGGCTTTTCCATTTCCTCAGTGTTTGCTGGCACCGGTTGTGCTATGCTAACCCTCTAAGCATCCTGCTCAGCTCACCTCAAGCTCTACTAGAAAGGAACTCCTTCCAGATTTGTTGTGTGAAGGCGCCACACCATGTTTCATAGATGTGACTCAAGACTCATGAAGCAGGCCTGACTGGGAACCACTCGTTTCCATTTCCAGGTGTTTCAGATCGATAAAAGCATGCTGTTTTCAATGAACCGGAGAAAAGTATTCACACATGATTTGGAAGGAGAGGGGCTTCCATCTACATCCTGTAGCCTTGCAATCTGGGAAAGTGCACATGCTCTGTGGAAATTGACATCATGCAGAATTCCCCCTGGCTCTCTTCACATTGCATTGTTCCAGCAGTGTTATGGGATTTGGTTTCAAGCTCTTCTCCTCTCACCATGCTCCAGTTCACTCCTGTTCCTGATTCCCTCATGCTTGCTGTTGCCTCTTCTCCATCTGTTTCTCCGTTCCTAATGGACTGGTAATGAAGCACCTCTTTTTTTGCCCTTGTTTTTTTTTGGGGGGGTGGGGTCATGGTCCCGGTCCTGGTCCCTGATGGCTAATCATGGAAACCAATATGCAATGAGAAATTAGAGTGTTGTGGATGGACTGCTCCTCCCACAGCCAGTCAGAGGTATCGTTTGGCCTTCTGCCCTCTATGTGGTTGTTAACTTTTTTTGGTACTTTAACCAAAGTAACCAAATGTTCCAGTAGCAAAAGAAAAAAAAAAATCCATTATTTTCTGTGGCTCTTTTTGCTATGTTTATGATGCTAATATACAGTAAGTGCTGGATGTGCTGAAAAAGCACAGTGACAACCTATTCTATAAATTAGGCATATTTGTTCCTTATTTACAAAACTAGCACATAGCACACTTGCTTTATTGCCACATAAAAAAAATCATCACATCAAATGCATTTATTATAATAAAGCAAGAATGAAGACGAGTTGAAGGCTGTGAAAAATGAACACTGGTCGAATGTAACAACATGAGTTCTTGGTTCATTTGTACTTGCCAAAGCAGGAGTAAAGGAACAGAAACGCTAGATTTTTTTCTTCTTTACCTTAATTACCTCATGTCTACCTTAAGTCCCTAGCATATATATACTGTATATATATATATATATATATATATGAGAGAGAGAGTATGCGAGAATACTTTTTGTGCACAAAAAGAAAACAAAACTAATTCACGTTAATTTGTATAGTGCTTTTCACAATACAAAACGTTGCAAAGCAGCTTTGCAGAAAATTAAAGTTTCTACATTATGTTTAGTATATTATATATAGTGGTGACTATGTCAAGTTGATGTCTATATGGCAGAAATGTACAGTAAATTAGTTAGTAATTAATGACAATTTAAATTTTTGGGTGAACTATCCCTTTAAATCTCCCACTGAACACACTGCTGGTTGAAATCCACTTTAGCAAACCCAGACTGAATAATTACTATGTGATATTTATGTGATGTTCAAAATAGCAGAATCTTAGACTCAGAACACTGGTGTGTCATTCTGGGGCAAGCATATCTGAAATTTGATTGAGACTTGATTATGCAAAAAAAATTCTGTCCAGCATAAAATAGAAATGAACATATTTATGTACATTCAGCAGCTATGGTTCTAAAAGTCAGTAGCCCCTCACTTCAGAACAAAGATCCAGGGGGTGGGGTTGGATCCACATCTAGGGGGTGGAGATGGGTGGGTTTAGGGATCAGGGGGTGGAGACGGGTAGATTTAGGTATATGTAAGGTGGGAGGAGTTGGATCTGGATCCAACTTCGCCCCCTGGATCTTGTGTTCTGCAGTGAGGACCATCTCCTAAAAGTTGGCCCTCAATTCACTTATTGACTTTAGCATGGAGCTGACACTAAGATTAGGCCAAATCAGGTCAGTCAAGTCACAAGGGCTCTGTCAGAGCTAATACTCAATCTAAAAATCAATGAAGACAGAGTGCTGAAGGGTTTGAGTAAGTTTTAATGTTTCGTTTCCCCTCAAATGCTCACTTAGACTTTAATATCAAAGGTTAATTTTTTTAATGAAAAAGGCTGCTGCGGTAAAAGGCTGACTCGTTGATTTAACGAAAGCTAAGACCCCACAACTTTGCTCAAAGGTAAACTTTAGCATTCGTCACACTGGAGAGACTTAAAGCCAAAATTAGTCATTTCAGTTATGCATTCATCTTTAGGAAAAAGATGGCAGAACATGGCTTATGTTCTCATCATTTAGAATAAGCATAAAATGAGATACATAAATAAAGTTGAAGTAAATTTACTAAAACTGAAATAAAAATAAATGAATATAAATAAACCTAAAATGTAGAATTACTAAATAAAAAATAACTACCAATGAACAAAATTACTGAATTAAAAACAAATCTAAATTAAACCTGGTAGATAAATGTAAAAATAAAAGCTGGTTTGTATATAAATAATATTAAAATAACACTGTCTCTTACACAAAGGCCAGATTTGATCTGAAAGTGTCTAGAGCATGCGTGCTAAGCTAACACATCTGAAACACAGATTGTTGATGGCAGATTCTCACAGACATCTGTTAACACATCATTAGAGGTCACCATGTGAACATCCTCTATTATAACAGCAATAGGGCTTGTGCGACTACTGGTTCCGCTTTCTGACATCTAACGCACACACACACAGCATCCATGAGGACTCCTCTGCGTGACCTACTGTTGTCTGACTGTCAAAGAAACAGAGATGTTCTCTGTGTGAGTGAAGGAACAGAGGTAGTCCTCTAGGGTACAGACTTGCTGTTTTGGCACTGTTTGTTCAAATCATTCTCACACTTGACCCTCAACCCCCTGCATGCTAAAGGTCATCCTGTGTATGAACAAGAGGTGATGAGAGACTACAGGGAACACTTCAGCTGCAGTTAATCACAAGGAGACAAATATCACATTCCAAACTATGGATGGCTATGATGACAGTAAAGATGTCTTACCAGCTGTTCATACCTAGGAGGGATTTGAGAGCACAAGAAAAGAAGTAAAATGCATTTTTATAGTTACCACGCACTAATATATAGTCTTAAAAATAAAGATTCCGAAAAGGGGTTTTCACAGTGATGCAATAGAAGAAACATTTGGGTTTCCCAAAGAACCTTACAGTGAACAGTTCTCAAATTGACCCTTCTTTCCTAGTGTAAAGACCATTTTAATAATCTGAAGAAACTTTGTGGAATTGGAAAGGTTCCAAGGATGTTAAACCTTCTTCATGGAACCATAGGTGGCTTTATTCTTAAGAAAGCCATTTTTTTATGGTTTTGAGTGAAATATATATTCACTGGTGTAGTATTTTGATTATTTAAATGCAAAGACGTAATATTGTAAATTATTATTAGTGTATGAAATAAATGTTTTGTATTTTTATCTTTACAAAAAAGTATATACAGTATGACACTGGCAAATAAGAAAAAAAAAAAGAGTTTGAATGGACAAAGATTTACTGATAAATGAGATTAGAAAAAGAGTATGATGATGGATGGATGAATGGAAGGAGATTGAGGTGTTGAGCTGTTATGGAACAAGCTAATAACATCAACAGGAAGATACACAGAAAGCATGAATGAAACTTCAGCTGCGTATATTTATAAACTGACTGCTAATGCATAAGCTGTTAATGCTGCATATGAAGGATTCTTAACAACACATTTAATTAAATAAAAATAGCTATTTGTAAAGTTACACGTACAGTTAGACATTTCTGTAATTTCTACAGTTATTTACTGTATATCATCCAGTATAATACTGCAAATTTGCTTTACAGTAAATAACTGTAATACCCTTTGCATCATGGGAATTTTCTGTGACGTCAAACCCCACATACAGTGACTGTAATTTTTAAAATTGCTGTATACTACTGTATTTGCCTTAACGGCCTCTTTGGCGCCATTCTATTGAGGTTGCTTATTTTCCTCATTTCTCACATTTGGATTGACAAGATTTGACTTGCAACGTGTCTACAACGCCACAACAGTTTGGGACTGACTACACTGGATGTTACATCGCTTGTAATGATTGGAAAATCCGTTTGTCCTTCGTGTCAGAAACAGCACGAGCGCTTGGAGCACATATGTACGTCAGAAATATACCGGGGCATCACTTTACTGTCCGCATCCACTGTAGATAGTATAATGGGTTCTATATTGTCTTTTGTCGAGTCGAGTTGCGCCATTCGCGTCCGAGGAAGACACGGAACCAGCACGTTAGCGCCACGGGTTTTGCCCGGAGATTAACCCGCGAGAGTGGAAGAGTTCCGGAGAACATCTGCGCTGTGTGTCGATGCACCTTACGAGAGAATAAGACCAGTAAGCAAGGTAAAACATATATGTACGTTGTGTGTTTGCGTCAACATTTTTGCACACCAGTTTAACCTAGTAACATTTACCCGTCAACATAGCGGTAACAAACTTTACTATGGTAAACTGCGCTGTCGTTTCAAACGACTTTTGTCAGCTTATTGAATTACCGAATTAAAATTACTTTTAACGAGCAACGCTTATCTTGTATTAACATTAAGTTAACTAATGTGAAATTTTGTTCAGGTGTTAGTAGTTAATGTTGGCCAGTAGCCTATTGAGAAAATAAAATCGTATGTTAGCTAGGTTAAACAAGTTTTTGGCTAGCTGACTTTCTAGTTTTAGAATTAGTTTGTTATAGTTTTTAATTAAATGTAAGATTTACTGAATTTTTTGTATTTGTGTTTTAAAGGCAACTGCAATGAAGCATCAAGAAAGACATGAGCAGGCCAGCCACCCTGAGACTGATAATTCATGGTAAGAGAACAACTATGGTTTTGAGAGGTTTGTGTATTCTATATGGGGTTTGCCTTTTAAAAGTGTGCCATTTCTACTTGTTTTTCAGAGAAGACATTTCTGTCACTAACAAAGTGGATGGTGAACAAAGGTGGTGGCCACGTTTTGGAGCAGCACCTGGGTTTTGCAGATGGCTAAGTATTCTTTGGCTGCTTATCTTTTTTCCCCATTATATATATGGATATACAGTGGGTACGGAAAGTATTCAGACCCCCTTAAATTTTTCACTCTTTGTTATATTGCAGCCATTTGAATGAAGATGCACTGTTCCAGTACTGGAAGACTGTATTTATAAGTGTTATACATGCAATGTTTTAAATAAAGAATTAGACATTTTGTAATTATTGTGTCTGTTTTAATTGAATGCCAGTAGTACCTATGTAGGGTCAAAATAAAATGAATTCTATATAAAATTATAAAATCTAATGAAATATATTAAAATGAATTAATTACAGTAGTATACTGATGAATTGGATTTTTTACAGTTATTTACTGTACAAAGGTACAGTTTGCAACTGTAAACCAAATACGGTTTGCTACTGTAAATCTTAATTACAGTAACTTTCAGTAAGTTACTGTACAAACCCTTTGAAATGTCTAACAGTGTATTTACATTCTTTTTCAAGCATGTTAATGCATCCTAAGTGAATAATAATGTCAGTTTCTTTCATAAATAAAATCAGTGTTTCTCAGTGTTTCCAAATGTTTTAATAGTCATGTATCTAATGAAATCAGCATCTAGAGTCAGACATTTTCAGAACTATAGTGTATAAACTATTTTTAATGCTACTTTTATCTTTAAGTCTTTTTTATACTCAAATGTTAAGCATTTAATAGACTATTAATTTGCTATACTATCGTTACTTTCTTATGCTATCAATAATTGCTTATGAATAATTTCCACATTAAAAACATATATATTTAATGAATAATTAAATGTAATATTTATTTAATATAAACCATATTTTATTGGAAATTCTACCATTCCTATCACAGATACATTTTAAAATACAGTGCACACTACCATTCTGAGTGACTTGGTGTGGGTTTTTAACATCTGTGAGCACACTGCTTTCTTCACTTATTCAAACGCACTCTCAGGCTGAGGGTAAGCCCAAGTGGATTTAACATTGGCTTTAGGTGACCCAGATAAAGCTACATCCATCCAGCAGTGTCTGAGCCACAGATAAAACCTCTTTTCCTCTGCTTACTTGATTAGCATGCCATTTGCTTGCGCATTATGACCTGCATCAGTTTCAAAGCCATAAAATGCACACATTTCAAAGTCGATAGGGTTTTTTTTTTTTTTAATTCAGATTCAGTGATAGTGAACCCATCACTGCAGAGGTTGCACTGAAGAGGTTCCTTTTATCTTTGCAAGGCTTTACACACACATGCACACTTATCTCCATCATACATCATTTGATAATACTCTTGCTATCAATGAACTCTGATAAAGGGCACACACACACACACACACACACCATTCCATGGACAACAGGGACATATTAAAGCACTATCAAATTTGTTCCACCTGGATAGGCACAGGCTGACAATCAATCTTTTAATTCAGATTAAAAGGCGCTCTTACAGAGATTTCCATAGCAGCATTCATGAAGCGCCTTTCCACTGACAAGACCCGAAATGATGATCATCAATTCTGAAAGATGGTAGTTCCAAACTCCTACCAGTGGTATTTTAGTATCATTGAGATACTAATATATATATATATATATATATATATATATATATATAATAACTACAAGCTTTTAATATAACATTTGATAAAA
>NW_015537969.1:2127922-2139402 GCF_001515605.1 Sinocyclocheilus anshuiensis
TTTATTGTTGGTTTCAATATGTTCAGATAGTTGTTAAACCAAATGAAAATGAGAAATGTTCCTTTGGAAACTAGCTGAAATAAAATAAGCATGCATTAAATGAACCAAAAGTGACAGAAAAGGCATTTTTAATGTTACAAAAGATTTCTAATTTAAATAAAAGCTGTTTCTTTTGAACTTCAAAGTATCCTTTCCACAAAACTGTTTACCAGCACAGCTGTTTTCAGTATTGATAATGACAGGAAATGTTACTTGAGCACCAAACAGCATATTATAATTATTTCTGAAGGATCTGAAGTGACGCTCAAGACTGTAATGGCTGCTAAAAATGTAGCTTTGCATTACAGGAATAAAATAATTAAAAAAAATACCATAGAAACAGTTATTTATTTAAAATTGTAATAATATTTCACCAATACTACTGTTTTATTGTTCTTTTGATCAAATGAATGGAGGCTTTAGCATTTTTTTTATCTCTGTCTGTCTGTCTATCTATCTATCTATCTCCATCCGTCTATATGTATATGTGTTTTACACAACTATGTTTAAAATGATGTACAATCACATGAGATAAAGACTCATATCATATCAGTGGCCTAGAGAAGAAAAAAAAAATATTTTTTTTTGTTACTTACAGCAGGTGGCCTATTCATGGTGGCTGTCATGTTGAAATACTACTCACTTTATCTTGGTAAGCCCAAGATTATCTAACATTTTGTTGCATAATAAATGATTAATGGATGATAAATACGCCTGTGGATTGGTTATTTCTAAAATGCCACTGGTTATAGTCATGGTTAATATTTAGAGCTTTTGAGTGTTGTTACATAAAGTACATTCCAATAGTTGTCCACATAAAGTCCAAGACCACTGGCATATCAATATTTCCAGTCATGTAAGTACAGCTTCTATCTATTGGAAAGTAGTGATGTCCAGTTCAAAAACAAATTGTTCTTTTGAACAGATTATTTTCAGTGAACTAGATGAACTAGTATATCAAAACGGACTGAACCTTCTGAAACAGTTTGCAGTTCAAGTCAGCACAGATCTACAAGTTATTTAATCAAAACTCACTTTTGAACATGTCTGACAGTCACTTAGACTTGAAATGAGCCAATATTCTGGAGTATATGATTTTATGATGCCAGTTTTTGCTCCAGTTAGTCCAACAGTACACTGAAATAAGAAGAACAGTCTTTCGGACATGTCCGACATGGAAACTGTCTGCTGAAGATTTCACGAAGGGGGAAAAATGCATGTTTTTGATTTATTTTGCTGAACAGCTTTAAAGTATAATAATTAAAAAAAAAAAGTAATGGAGATATAAAAGTGATCAGATGGCAGTAGATTCAAGTCAACATAGTACAATGATAACTCTTCTTTCTCGAGTTATGAGTTGGTTAATGGTTACAGCAATTCTTGAGTCACCAATACACTAAACTGAGGAAACAGTTTTGACTCGAAGGACTGATGAGCTCTTGATAGGAGCAGCTGACTTGAATAAGGGTTGAAATGTAAGTTTCTTTATGGTTCATGTAAAAGGTGAGTTGATTAAGACTAGTTTATTCACTTTATATGCTTTAGACATGTAAAACAAATCTGGTTCACATAATGTTGGGTGCTTTAATAATAGCATTGCATATATGTGACGTCAGTTTGTGATTACGTAACCGAACTGGTGATTCGGTTTTCTGAATCACTACTTGAATGAAGAAAGACCTCAGCCTACATAACTTTTTATCTAATCAGTGGTTTCTACCACAAAACTAATAGTTAGTGTGCTTTTGAGCATGTCACAGATTTTTGTGAGTGCGTGTTAAAAGAGTACAACAACAACCTCCTCTAAGTCCTGTGGGAAGTGGTACATAAGTGGAACAGAATTCCAGCTGTAGGCCCACCTCAGGGCACAGAAGCCAGTCAGGGACACAGGGAACGCTGCATTGATTTTAATCAGTGATGTCACAGAATCAATGGAACCTTATAAGCCTCAGGTGAAAAGTGGTAATGAGTCGTGGCCTCATGACAGCTACGTTTTATTGGGCGGGAGACATGCAGGACATCTTACCCTGTCTTTATTCTCGACAATAGCAAAAATGTTCCCCTGACAGCTTTATAATTGTGAAGACTGTGATGATAGTATTCCAATAGGCATACACCATTCTGACCCGTTCACCACAGCAGAATATCTTGCCCAGCCAAAGGGAAATAATTTCAGGCTGCAACGCAGCCAAGCGAAATAAATGTGATGAGGTGACTTCACAAAGCATCTGCTCCCACAGTATTGTGTATAAATAAAAGCATTGCAAGTTTACACAGTAAATTAGCATTATGAAACCTTCTTTTAACAAACAACTCAGTTGAGCAGCAGGTCATAGTCCTGCCACATGGGAGATATTGACTCCAATGATCTGCTGTTTTTAAGTGATGCTATTAATCACTTGCTTTGGTCACCATTATCACAGTGTGATTAATTGCACTTTCGTAATAAATCTATTTAAAAAAAATTGTCTCACAAATAAGAGTAAAGAATAGCTATTTTTGCCGAGTTTATGCCCGGCTCTAGAACAGATGGCTGGTGATGTATGAGCAGAACCTGTTTCTGTTTGCATGAACCCAAGATGCTGATTACAAACAATTATTCACTGTAACTTGCTATAATAAAGGGATAATTGTAGCTCATAAATTTATTCCCTTTGCTTTGAACCAAAGATTTCCTGTTCACATGCTGGGTGCACACACTATACAAGATTGACACGGTAGCCTCGGTTGTTGCCATCTGTAACACCTAGGGTACAAGAGCATGTTGTTTATGATCAGACATGAATTGGATCAATACAGCCCTTTCTTCTCGCTCATGCATGTATCAATAATTGATTGAGTCGTGTCAATGCACCAGATGAGGCTATTAAACTGCTAAGTAGTAATCGTGAGACACTTTCACAGATGAAACCTGTTAAATTGCAGTAAAATTGCTGAAACTGCTTTTCCTGTTTCAGCGATTCACACATGCAACAGCTTTCCCGCCTTTGTATTAATAATGTTAACGCATCGGTAGCAAAATGGTGTTAAAACTCCATTCTCGCAGATGGAGAGAGGCTAGGTCCAGTTTGACAAATAAAACCACACCAAAACATTGCAGCCATCAGATTCTTTGTTCAGCCAATCAGAAGACTTTTGAAGCACTTTCTGTCTGTCAGTCATTTTGCACATTCACAACAGGCACTCTTCATATGTGTGTGTGTGTATATACAGTGGGTACGGAAAGTATTCAGACCCCCTTAAATGTTTCACTCTTTGTTATATTGCAGCCATTTGCTAAAATCATTTAAGTTAATTTTTTTTCCTCATTAATGTACACACAGCACCCCATATTGACAGAAAAACACAGAATTGTTGACATTTTTGCAGATTTATTAAAAAAGAAAAACTGAAATATCACATGGTCCTAAGTATTCAGACCCTTTGCTGTGACACTCATATATTTAACTCAGGTGCTGTCCATTTCTTCTGATCATCCTTGAGATGGTTCTACACCTTCATTTGAGTCCAGCTGTGTTTGATTATACTGATTGGATTAAGGGGGTCTGAATACTTTCCGTACCCACTGTATATGTTTGGAGGATGTGAAATGCGTCAAAACATCCTGAGGGGAATAGAATGACACGGGAAAATAAAAAAGAGTCCAAAAAAACTATGTGACCAAAAAAACGAGAGCAAGAGCAAGCTTTTCATCGCTGGAGGGAGCAGACAGCTTCAAAACAACTTGAAAACAGATGCCAATCTTGCTGTGCTTCTGACTGACAGGTAAATATATTGCTATAGAAAAAGGGGTTGTTTCTTGTGGAAGTTCTGAACAGTTAACATGCTTATAGTACCTTTTAGGGATGTGCATCTCTGAGGCCAATACGATACACATCTCGATGCAAAGATGATATGATATATTAAAGATGCATATGCCGCAGCTATGCGATACGATTCATCCCTATTACGATGCAATACAATGCAATGGCTATGCAATTCAATATGGTACAGATGGATCACTTTCATTTCTTTGGTTCAGACAGACAGCCATGTTAATCTAATATTCTATGTGACTATCAGGACACGCCTTGGTCTCCGTAGTGTTGTGATGTGTCATATTCACGTAGCAGCAGTGATGAGAGAACGCGCTTGATGAGAGAACACACTTGAGAAACCGTTTAGAGAGAAAAAATCAATATACATATAAAATATTGGTCACTTTCTAAATAATAAAAGTATAGCGCATCTATTAATAATTATATATAAATAATCTGTTTTTACTGATGCAAATATGTTAGAAACAATGCTTCGCGATGCAAATGCTAACTTGCACACTTTTTTAAATCGATGCATCGCATCGTTAACTTTTATACCGATGCGAATTGGTGAATCTTACCATCCCTAGTGCCTTTAAATGGGATAGTTCACCCCGAAATGAATTTACTAACTAAAACCATAAAAAATTACTAAAAGAAAAATAAAATGAAAACACAAACTTATTGTATTTCATTTTATTTAAAGTTTAAGTAAGAAACTAAAACTAAAAACTTAACTATACAGACAAAATAAAAATGACAAAAACAATATCACAACAAAACACAATTACTAAAACTTCAACTAAAATTAAAATGGAAAACAGAAAATATACAAATAAAATAAAATTCAAAATATTAACAAAAGCTATAATAGAATATCAACGATATTAAAATAACACTGTTTCAAACCTGTATTACTTTCTTTTATTGAGGCTGCAAGGGACATACTTTTCAATGGCATGTACTGTGATTTGCAAAACTTAACTTTTAAATCTGTTTCATGAAGTCTTCTAAAATTGCTATGGAAAGATGCTTTGTTAGTTGAACAATTGGCATGTTCTTAAAATGGAGCGTTGCGTTAGTTCTGGCAGGTCACATTAGTCAAGCTCGCATCAGCTGACACTCAGCTGATCCACGTCTACCTATAGGAATACGACGCCAATCATAATTCCCTTTATAAGGTCCTTTCAGTCATTATTCAGCAGCTATTGCTTTGCTCAGGAGCTAATCAGACGGCAAATTCCACCTCTATAGGAAGCGTTCAGTACAGAATTTTGCTACAAGGGTCACCAGATTCAAGTTCGTGAACTTGAAAGCGAACTCACCGCGTTGATTGATTGATAAGCCGATAGACTTGCAAGTGACCTGAGCGAGCACTGCTTCTCACAATTGACATAGACTCTTTGCCCGCAATTCATCGCTGAAGTTGTGCTAATGTGACTGCATCAACAACACTTTAACACGAGATCTGCTTTCCCCGCTGGAAGAAGCAAGATATGAAGAAGCGTTAAAGCATCCACGTAACAACTGGCCATTTCACCCTTTTTTCCATCTCTGAATGTCTTCACGAAGTTAAGCTAAGTTTCTTATTTCATTCTCCTTGCCTAATGCTATGTTGGCAAATATGCTATCGTCAAATATTGCTCATTGTTTAAGGCTAGTTGTTCAGTAACATGTCTGCTAGGCATGCTGTCGTATTTTGACACGCTGGTAACAAGTTAAACTTATCACAGCGAGCCTTGTTTTAAATCTGTTGTTTAAGGCTGTTTGATATGAAATAGGCTTGCTGCTTCAGGCTCATCTAGTATTGGGAATGCTGTTTCATTAACTTATCCGACTATTATTTCCAACACGCTGTGTTTTAGTCAGTGATATGCTGTTGCTTAAAGCTATCTAGTGTATCGGTAACGTGCTTAATACTTAATGCGCAGTATGTAGATTTTGCTACTAAGGTTATTAATGCAAACGTTTATCTGGATAAGGGCAACATTCCTGTTGCCTGAATTTCGAGTACTGACCTTATGCTGTACTGCATTAAAGGGGCATGCTGCTCTTCTCAGCTGCTTATTAAAGAAGAGCACCCCTTCGCTGCTTCTCTTCTTCTGTAAGGGCATGCTGAGACCTGCTTGTTGCTTTACTGCAAGTGCTGGTATCCGGGTAAACTTGCAACTCGTTGCTGAAAACTGGCAAACTAGGCTGCAATCTAGTGGGTTTTCTGCATCTCTAATCGTTTTCAGGTACTGCATTAAAGGTGCTTGCTGCTTATAAAGAAGAGCACCCCTTCGCTGCTACACTCCTCCGGTAAGGGGCTTGCTGCTCTTCTTAGCTGCTTATAAAGAAGAGCACCCCTTCGATGCCACTGTCCTCCCAAAGGGGTAAGTTATCTTTGACGATAGTGGTCCTGACAGAACTACAGTACAGATCTATTGAGCACACTGTACGTCTATCCTCAGAGTCTCATTTTCATTGCACTTTTGACTTTTTTTTCAAAATATCTTCTTTTAAATACGATGACATGAATTCAATTTTTTTGTGTAAACTGTCCCTTTATGTGTAAATTGCCATATGTTTGAAAACACCACAAGGTCACTTTGAATTTTGCTCATCCATACCAATGGAAAATAGCCAGTTATTATAAACAAATATTCCACACTAAATGCACAAGTTAAAAAAGAAGAGTTTGCACTCAGCATGTTTTTTCCTCTGTTTTTTTTTTTCCAACAGCATATCTTGCTCGATCCAAAGTGAGAATGAGGGAGAGGGTTACCATGACTGTGCGGTTGGTGGCCTCGTTGATATTCTCCTCCTCATCCTTCTCTCTGCCTGACCCCTTTTGTTAGCTAAATTACATAAGCTGGTGGAACAGTGGCGGAATGAAGCGCAGGGGTCCAAAGATACAAAAACAACAGCTCATGTATACATTATTTCACTAATCCCCCATAAAACACTTATTATGCAGCAATGAAAAGCAGAGATAAAATGATTAGCCTGATGTTGGGGACTGCTCTGCCCATTTCCTCTTACCCTCTCAAACACAACTGCCAAGTGATGCTTAGCATTGCAAATGACCTGCCAGAGCGCTAAAAGAAGGGAAAGGAGTGCAGATAGGAGGAGGGAGTTTAGGGGGAAGACTGGGGAGGATGTTGCTGGGGAAGGGGAGGAGGTGTGAGTCTGTTTCACTATTTATAAAGGCAAACTCATTCTGTATGAGCTCTTTGATGGAGTGCAAATCCATGGCTCCAAGGACAAGAGAGAGGCCGGTAATGTGATAAGTGGCCTGGCTGATCTGATTCCGTTCCATGTCAAAACACATGTTTTATTCTGCTCCATTTGATGCCGGTGGCATTACCTGTCTACCTGAACAGACATGGAAAAGTGCAGTGATGAGAATACCAAACAAAACAATCAATTCATTTTGTGTCACAACATAGCTTTAGCAGTTGGAAACTTTTTTCTGGGTTCTGGTGTTTTGCAACTCGAGGCATTCTGTTTTGGCAGTTACTGACATTATTTACGCACCCACATTTGGACACCATTGACTTTTAAAATATCTTATTTTGTGTTACACAGAAGAAAGCAGGCCATACAGGCTTAGAATGACATGATGCATACATTTTTAAAGGGATAGTTCACCCAAAAATGAAAAGTCATGTTTCTCTTGTGAATGCGCAGCGGAGACTGACACAGAAGATAAGAATTGTTGAATAAAGTCATTAATTTTGTTTTCTTTGTGTACAAAAAATATTCTTGTAGCTTCATATCATTATGGTTGACCAACTGATGTCACATGCACTACTTTAATGATGTCCTTACTACCTTTCTGGGCCTTGAACGTGTCAGTTCCTTTGATGTCTATGCAGGGTCAGAAATCTCTTGGATTTCATCAAAAATATCTTAATTTGTGTTCCGAAGATGAACAAAGTTCTTATGGGTTTGGAATGACATGTGGGTCATTAATGACAGCATTTTCATTTTTGGGTGAACTATCCCTTTACTTCTAGTCTATTACTAGTTATTAATTCACTGAGATCAAACTTTAGACTTCTGTTCTAGCTAATGAACCAACTATACACTAAGAAATTGGAAAGAATATTTATATACACTGATGCACAATTATTAAAAAAAATAAAAAGTTATTGAAGTCTCTGAGACAAAAAAAACATTTAAATAAAATGTTCATAAAATGAATACACCACAATAATATACATAAATTTGTGTTGATTAATTAGTCATTCAAACTTGGCCCTGCACTGTTGCTCTGTGAAGAATGTCATATTTAAATAATTTTAATGTATTAAAATTGAGAGAAAAACATCTAAAATAGAGCAAAATAAATAAAATAATTATAATTGACAAAAAGGGACAACTTTGAATTAGACTAATTAATCAACACAAATTAACGTATTGTGGTACCATTTATTTTATGATAATGTGTTTAAGTCTCAGTTCACAGTCTGAGAACATCTGATTGCAGATGGTGTGAGATATGACAACATCACAGATAATAAGAAAACATTTGGTGTTTAAGTTATGTGAAATAAGATTTTGGATCGACTGACAGGAATGAAACCATCCAGAACAAAAAAATATCTGATTTACGTTGAAGAGACTTGTTGTTTTATTGCTTCAAGGCTGGTTTGATCACACACAGGACTATGAAAAGATTTTAGAGATCTGTTTGTGAGTCTTTGGAGTATCCAACTTATTTTTAACATACCACCAGGTGCGGTTATTTGTAATTTGAATGTAAGGCTTCCAGGGTTGTTTGCTTCCGGTTGTTTTACCTGTACCTGTCTGTTATGCTGCTTTATATTGCAAACTGGTATTTGGTCTCATATTATTTTATTAACATAATCATAAACACGCTGGGTTGTGGCGCATATTGTTGTACAATTTACTGAACTTTGTTATTCTTAATTATTTACCTGTAGTGGCTAATAAATGAGAAATATCACACATTCAAAGAAAATAGCTTACTTCTGAGATGAAAAAAAAATAAAGTTAGTGCCATTTTATTGGAAATGATTATTGAGTGTGATATCTATGCTGTGTCTCAATATTCACAAATAGCTTAAGTCAACAGTCATTTTGTTAGCAGCCAAAAAGTGTCTCAGGGCAGAAGGCTGATATCAAACTGTACTGTTCCACCCTCTAATCTGACATGTAACAGGGGATATGATGTGAGGCGGAATACAGACAGAGGTGGGTGAAAGACACTGAAGTACACTTTTTTTTTCTCAGAGTAGCTAGGCAAGGAATCTGGTGCTTTTATTCGATGTGACAGCTACGTTTGACGGTCTGTACAGACTTTCTCACTTCCCTATCTCAATCTTCTCGGATCTGGAGTAGGTGCGTCCAGAGAGAGACAGTGTTTGCTCAAAGGTCTGCATAGTCTGAAGTTTGTCTTGCTGGTCTGGGGGAAGACAAATAAGGCTGGGCAGCACCTGTGCAAATATGTGTTTATGTGATCTGTTATCTGCAGTTTCCAGATTTTGCAGACACAAAAGCCTCTTCTGCTGATGGGACCTGTCCACCTTTCCTAGATCTTTACTGACACCTCTTTTTTTGTCTTATTCTTGCTAAAACTGCATTCTTTTCTCATACACTTTCTTTAAGTTATGCTTTAACACTAGAACCGCCAGGGGTCGCTGTATACCTAAAAGCACCAGCGGGTAAATTTTACCCACGCACATGACAGCTGTTTTTGAATGGCTAAAGAACATATTATTTCACTGTATTATATGCTACTGTCTTCACAAAGAAGTGTCTAGAGTCATGAAATGATTATGTCTAGTCATCAACTATATTTTTGTCCTGTTATTTTATGTTCAAGGCTTTTTTATGCAGGTTACACTAGTCACTTTTCATAATGGTCAATATTAAGCTAAACAAGCCCGCACTGACAACGAGAATTAGAAGGAAGTAAATACATATTTGGGTGGTGTAATAGGCTATTATAATACAATGTCATTAATCAATATATTAAGATAACCTATGCTATTTAAATTACTAAAATAGCCTATAGACAATAATGAGCAATTATAGGCCTAATATACCACATTGCATAGGATGATGCCATGACAAATTCAAGCGCACAGCTTCACCTAATTAATTATTAATTTGTTTAGTTATATCATTTATAATTTGAACTATACAAGAGGAATGCCAGTAAACTTCGGGTAATCAAAAAAAAAAATGAAAAAAAAAAGTTCCTCTTCAGGAACTCGAGCTGCATCGGAGGACGCTTTGGGAACGCCCTTCAGCGTGACCGGCTCTGAACCACGTGTGTAATCAGTCCAATGGATGGGCGAGACGTCACGAGCGGGGTGACGTAGCGACCAGGAAGCTTAAAAGCACGTGCGGTGAAACCGGCGTCAGCTTTTTGTCATTCAGCAAGCACTCTGTGTGTGTGTCAGTCTGATATCTGTTTGTGAGTCTTATTTAGTGTTGTCTGTCACGAAATCTCAATACAAAACCAGACATCTAAGGCGAGGGCAGGCAGCGTTCAATCTGTGTGTTCCTCCCTGCCCGCGTTACTTTACGGGTGGGGATACACACAGTTTGTTTGTTGTCTGCTTGGGAGCAAGCATGCAGAGTCAGCTCTCGATAAAAAAGGAGCTGACGGCCCGTTTTGGTAGCGTTTGTTACTGCCTTGATTCGCTCTCAGAGGGCTCTCTTTGAGGAGAGAGCCTTCACTAGCGTTCCTCACGGTGCCGGCCCCGCTTTCGCCGAGGCGGAGCAGCAGCTGTGCTCGTGTCTTTCGCATATGGATCCGGTGGAGGGAATGTAGACGGGCACGTCCCTATCTACTTCCTTAACCACCAGATCCGGCTCCCGCTCTCGGGGTTTCGGAAGCCCGCGCTGCGGTCCTTCCCCCCCGGGGAGAGGGCGCGACGCTCCGCCTGTCTTTCTCCGAGGAGATTGATACGGAGGGCGTCAAAGAGTCATTAATGGGGAGCGGAGATCGCGCAGTCGGCTCTCGGGGGGCGGATTGTGCTTTTCCCGCTGTTAAGCGCTCCGCTCTCCCCGGGCACGCTCCTGCTGCTGAAGCACGGCGGCGACTGAGATCGCGGGGATCGCACATGATCTGGTGGACGGGTTGGAGATGGCTCGTCCTATCTCCACCCGGCACTGCCGAGGAAACGCTTATATTACATCATTCGGTTTTTGATGTGAATCTTACTCACCAGACCGTATTTACTCATCTGGTTGTTTGACTGCATTTAATTCTGAGGAATAAAATCAAGTTTTTATCTGACTATGAGAAGTTAGATATACAGGGGCACTTAGGATAAAAAAAATAAATTTTTTCGAGTGAGAGCACGAGTTTACCTCTCTTCCTCTGAGGAGGTTGAGGCGGTCAGCAGGGGCTGCTGGGCGGGAGCAGTCCCAACCTACCGTGTTCCAGCCCCTCATTCTGGGGCCTCACTTCTCGTACTCTGCAGAGTCTAGAGTCAGATTGGCGCTCCCAGGCCGAAGGCTTCTAGCGGAAGGTGGTTCTGCGGACCGTCATTCTCGCTGGATAGTCTCCGTCTAAAACATCCTGACGCCTAAGGCCTATAGGACTTCTGAGGGCCAGCTCCCTCTGGGGAAGAGCGGTGTACACCGCATTACACGGTGCCCGTCTCTCCTCAGTGCCCTCAG
>NW_015537969.1:2139412-2141590 GCF_001515605.1 Sinocyclocheilus anshuiensis
GAGCGCTCTCTCAGTTACCGCCCGGAAACGTAGCGGTACTAAGAGGCTCGCTACCTCTACGGAGGTCTCTAGAGCAGCTAGTACGGTCGTCCCCTGCCGGTCCGCCGCTTCAGGGCACCGAACTAGCCACTCTGGTTACACCAGAGGTCAGTCTTGAGAGACTGATTCCCTTAGTAGACTATTTGGCAGCGTGAAAACTACTGCCAAATGTGTCTCAGTGGGTCCTGCACACTGTAGTGAGAGGCCACAGAATCCAGTTCGGTTCTCCTCCGCCTCAATTCAACGGGGCCTTTCCCACCCTGGTGGGCCCCGAGCAGGCTCTGGTAATGGAACAGAAGTAGACACTCTCTGAGGATGGAGGCCATCGAGGTGGTCCCTCCTCACGCAGCAGAGTCCGGGTCCTACAGCCGGTACTTCACCGTTCCGAGGAAGGATGAAGGGCATCGTTCCTCATCATAGGAAGTTCCTGAGGTTTGCTTTTGGGGGCAAAAGCCTACCAATAACGGTTCTTCCTTTGGCTTTGCACTCTCACCCCACACTTTCACGACTCAACCATATCGATGATTGGTTGAAAATAGCTCAATCAGAGCACATGGCGGTTCGACATCGAGATGTTGTTCTCGCTCACACGAAAGAGCTGGGGTTAAGACTTAACGCCAAGAAAAGTGTGCTTTCTCCAGTACAAAGAACCACTTATAGTTCAAGTTCAAGTTCATTTTATTTGTATAGCACATTTACAACAGCCACTAGGCTGACCAAAGTGCTTTACAGAAGAGAAAATTATAAAAGCATACACAGAAAGCAAACCAGATAAAAATATGAACAACCCATTTAAAAAGTTACCAAATAACAGTAATCGGTACACTAAGGAAAACAAATAGGTTTTTAGCAGGGACTTAAAAACAGCCAGAGAAGGGGCCATTCTCATTTCTAAAGGCAGGGTATTCCAAATTCGTGGCCCTGCCACCGCAAATGCACGCTCCCCTGCTTAAGTCTAACATGTGGAACTACCAACAAAGCCTGGTCGCAAGATCTTAGGCTTCTAGATGGAGTGTATAAATTAAGGAGTTCAGAGAGGTAGACAGGGGCTAGGTTATGTAAAGATTTATAAACAAAGAGTAGAATTTTGAAGTCTATTCTCTGATGAACCGGCAACCAGTGTAGAGATCTGAGAATTGGAGTGATGTGTTCATGTTTGCGACACTTCAGAAGAAGTCTGGCCGCAGCGTTTTGGACTAGCTGAAGGCGCGCAATCTGAGATTTAGATATACCGCAATATAAGGAATTGCAGTAATCTAGCCGAGATGTAACACATGCATGAACAGCCATTTGTAGAGTTTTGGGAGTGAGAAAGTCTGATTTTAGACAGGTCTGATGTTTTTTCCTTTTATCTACTATCTTTTATCTAAACTCCTGGTAGGACAAATGGTCAAGTTACAGATTTAAATTGGTCTTCATTGCAAAACCTCTGAACCTTCAAAGGCAACAAGATAGAAAAACTCTAGGTATTTATAAATAAATAAGTGTGTGTGTGTGTGTGTGTGTGTGTGTCCTCTGACATGGCATATGAACTGCCTGGAGATGCTGGCCGTGCTTCGTGCACTAAGACACTTCCTCCCAGACCTAAGAGGTCACCATGTGTTGGTGCGCGCCGACAACACAGCGGTGGTCTCTTACATTAACCACCAGGGAGGTCTGCGCTCACGCCGTTTGCACAAACTAGCGTACCAGATCCTTTTGTGGTCCCAGGGCAAACTTCTCTCGCTGAGAGCAGTTCACATTCCTGGGTATCTCAATTTGGGATACAAACAAACAAAGGTTAGGGGCTTGGACCATCCCGCAGCGTCGCAGATGTCCTGAATCGAGACACCTGCCAAGAGGGCCTTGGAGGCGGCCACACTTCTAGTAGAATGAGCCTTGACCCCTAGAGGCGAAGGGAGATCAGAGGACTCATAGGAAATAGAAATGGCATCTACTATCCACCGACTGAGGGTCTGTTTTGTAGCTGGAAGACCTCTCTTAGGGGGACCATAGCATACGAGCAGTAGGTCCGCCCTTCTCCACAAGGCAGCTCTGTGGACGTATGCGTCCAATGCTCGCATTGGACACATACAGTTTAGCTTCTGCTGGTCTGGATCCCCGAAGGGAGGAGGACTGAAGGCCTGGAGTACGACAGGC
>NW_015537969.1:2144049-2147380 GCF_001515605.1 Sinocyclocheilus anshuiensis
ACCCGCTTCGCATGATCAAGGTCACGCGGCGATGCCTACGTGCCTTGGACATGTGGAGGAAACCTTGGTTCTTGTCTCAGGGCCCGGTGCTGGGAGCTCCTTGTCGCCGCGTAACGCTAGCGACGGACGCATCCCTCACCGGTCGGGGTGCGGTCATGAGTGGCCACCCTGCCCGCGGTCTGTGGAGTGGTCGCCCTCTGACATGGCATATGAACTGCCTGGAGATGCTGGCCGTGCTTCGTGCACTAAGACACTTCCTCCCAGACCTAAGAGGTCACCATGTGTTGGTGCGCGCCGACAACACAGCGGTGGTCTCTTACATTAACCACCAGGGAGGTCTGCGCTCACGCCGTTTGCACAAACTAGCGTACCAGATCCTTTTGTGGTCCCAGGGCAAACTTCTCTCGCTGAGAGCAGTTCACATTCCTGGGTATCTCAATTTGGGATACAAACAAACAAAGGTTAGGGGCTTGGACCATCCCGCAGCGTCGCAGATGTCCTGAATCGAGACACCTGCCAAGAGGGCCTTGGAGGCGGCCACACTTCTAGTAGAATGAGCCTTGACCCCTAGAGGCGAAGGGAGATCAGAGGACTCATAGGAAATAGAAATGGCATCTACTATCCACCGACTGAGGGTCTGTTTTACTGGATCTCAGCTCTCACTGAGAGCAGTTCACATTCCTGGGTATCTCAATTTGGGAGCAGACATCCTGTCAAGGCAGGGCCCGAGGCCCGGGGAATGAATGCTTCACCCCGAGGTGGTGAAGCAGATATGGAGAGTTTTTGGCCAGGCTCAGGTGGACCTGTTTGCAACTCGAGAGACATCGCTCTGGTTCTCTCTCACTCATCCAGCTCCACTGGGGCTGGATGCCATGGTACAGATGTGGCCGAGGCTTCATCTGTACGCCTTTCCTCCGATCGCTCTGCTCCCGGGAGTTCTGGAGAGAGTGCGCCGGGACGGGGTCCGTCTTCTGCTAGTAGCCCCGTTCTGGCCGGGCCGAGTGTCGGGCCTGATTTCTCTCCTCGACGGCACTCCATGGGAAATTCCCATCAGGAGCGATCTCCTCTCACAGGCGGAGGGTACGATCATCCACCCCCGCCCGGAGCTGTGGAAGTTGTGGGTGTGGCCCCTGAGGGGGCACAGCTCATAGCTTCCGGTCTCTCAACCGAGGTTGTTGAGACCATCCCCCAATCCAGAGCTCCCTCAATGAGGAAACTGTATGCCTTGAAGTGGAAACTTTTCACTTCTTGGTGCGGAGACCGCCAGCTCGACCCAGTTAACTGCTTCTCCGCAGGGTTGACCCACTCCACCCTGAAGGTCTACGTGGTGGCCCAAAACTTCAACACACTGGAAAGCTGCTTAACAGAAGAAATTGAAGTCATAATTCTAATTGAAAGCAACATCTGACACGTTTTTTTTTTAATGTTTAATACTGTTAAGCTGATTGCTTTAAAGCAGTCTATTGCATGAGGTGCTATATATAAAAACATGAATTGTAGAGCTCATGCAAACATATGCACAAATTGCTATGATCAGATGCTTTCTTAACAGCTGTTTTCTCACCACCGTCATTTTTGTTGTGTTGTTATTGGGAAAAAAGCGTGCAGCACATATTTACATAACCATCTAAATGCTGCACTCTGAAGTGTGGGTGGCATCGCCGGATGTTTACTAACAGTTTACCACTGATAAGGTATTTCAAACTTCACCGTGACTATACCTGGGCCTTTAGTGTAACAAGTGGTTGTGTTTTTTGTTGCAACTCAGGTGCACAAGTCACTGTGTGTAATTCAGAGCCCCAGGGGAAATGTTTAGAGTTATTGCCATTTTTTTTTAGATACTTTGTAACCAGGATTTGGGAAATCATTCCTCCCCATGTTCTCAAATGAAGCTGGTAATTACAAACAGCTTGACACTAGGGTAATCATGCCTCCTATGTGGGAAAAGGCCTTGCACATTTACTGTGCATGCTGCCTAGCGTGACAGCAACACATAGCAGTGGTTTGCACAAACGTAAATATGCATAAACTTGAATATGCCCTCTTTTTTCTTCCTTTCTGTTTATGTGTTTTCTCACCAGTGCATTGCAGCTGTGATTTATGGCCCTTGTGGAGTGGGTCAGAATGTTGAGGCTGACTTTATTTACTCAGGTAGCCATTAAAGATGACTTCACCTCCCTTCAATGAATGAAATGATGCTGCAAGGGAAAATCATCATAATTGTCGAATTTTATCAGCATTCTACTCTAGATAAACCACGGGCTGCTGGGCTCCCGCCTCCAACAAAGCATTCCAATGGATTGTGTTTGGGAGCGTGTGAAAAGAGAGAGATGGAGACACACAGAGACCGAGAAAAGAGAGTGCACTGCATCACAGGAAGGTGAGGCTGTGAGATGAATGTGGCATTTTTGTAAATGCCTCATGATTTTACACTAGGACGCAATTTTTCATTTTCACATTTAGTCACAACCCACCACCTGCCCTAAATTCGGACATTTCTAAATTAAAAAAGAAAGAGCACCAAATTATAGGTCAGGAACGAATGCTGGGGGAGACGTGTGAGATGAGAAGAAAAGCACAGATAAAATAGTAAGTAAAAATGGGAACAGATGTAAGATGAAAAGCATGCGATTTAACTTATCTGCTGACATGCAGTAAACTTGCTGTGCTGTTTTAAGAGCTCGGTTTATCACGTCAGCACTTATTAACACATTTTGTCGCAGATATGTGCATCCTTGAAAATGCAAGGGGAAATTTGGGGAGCGGAATTTAAAGCCGAATTACATTTTGAGTTTAAGTGTTTGGTCACAGATTGAACACTTAAAAGGAGTATATGTGCATTTTAAAGGCCTCTTTGTCTATTTGGTCAATCGATGACTGAACTCAGGAGGAGAAAAGACCAGAGTTAACTGTACTATAAAAGCACAAAAAGACTATCTATTGATATCAAACTGCAAAAATTACTCATTATAAAATCTCTTGACTTCTAATGTTAAAAACCAAAGAGATAGCATACAACATCCAAAGATTACACATCAACAATTCTTTATGGTGATCAAAAACTTCGCCCACCCAGTCACAGTGAAATTATAAAGAAACTTTTTTTTTCCCAAATATTACAAGTGAATTTAGAAAGTGTGAAAAATTCATAATCATTTTAAGATTGGCTAAACATTACATTTAACAATGTTAAATTATAGTGTTTTAAAGATTTATATGATGAAGGAAATCAAATGGGGGAGAAAAAAATAGGAAAATTAACATTTAAATTATATATTTCAGATCAGCCGACATATATCAACTGATACTGATTAAAAATAATATATATATA
>NW_015537969.1:2147863-2155541 GCF_001515605.1 Sinocyclocheilus anshuiensis
TCATATAACTTGAACTTGTTAGAACAACACACATCAGCTCCTCCAATATGAACCCAATGTATTGTGCATTCCTATAATTAACCATGCAAACCACTGTTTAGCAGATCATTTCGAAAAGGAAAATTAGCTCAGCGGTTTATAAAATTCACATGGCAGGCATTTCAAATTACACAGACCAAAGGAGAATTACCACAGTGTCAGTTAAGAAAACAACTGTATTTATGTTCTGTTCCATCAGTCCATTAATCAGTGCTTTGTGTTCTCAGCCTCTGTTCTTCTCCCTGGCACATAACAAAAGCAAATAGAATAGTCAAGACCAGGGAGAAATCTCTCTTTTCATGCACCAGAAGGTTCGGCTGCTCACATCAGCTGTACTTATTGTGAACTCCAAACAAGAAGCCTCTTAAGTGATTTACATACTAACATCAAATTGTCAGATGCTACGAATCTCAAATATTGTGCTGTGACAAATAAGTGACAAAAACAATGCAAATAAAATGTCACATATAATTTTTTTCATTTCTTATTTATAAACCCCTAAGGGCCATTCATGATGGCACAGACTGTATGGCCCTTCAAAAAAAAAAAAAAACAGAAAATATGTCCGTGCAATGAATGCTAGCTCAACTTGGAAGATGTACTTCAGCTCCAACATCCACTCCAATTATAATACTAGTAGAGATCTTTTCAGTAAGTATACTGTGTAAAAAAATTGCAGTGATGTTTTGTTAAAGGGGTGGTTCATTGCGATTTCACTTTTTTAACATTAGTGTGTAATGTTGCTGTTTGAGCATAAACAATATCTGCAAAGTTACGAAGCTGAAAGTTCAATGCAAACGGAGATATCGTCTTTTAAAATTCTGGCAGTTTAATGCCTACAAAAACGGCTGGTAGGGACTACAACGAGTTACTACCTGGGTTTGTGACATCACAAACCCAGATAAACCCCGTCCTCGGGAAAAGGCAGCAAAGGGGGCGAGGCTATGCTGCGCTGCTTTAGAGAAGAGGAAGAGAAAACTAGAGGTGCACGTAAAAATCTGTTCATATATGAATCCCGATGTTGTCTTCTAACGATTCTAATGGATTGACAAGATTCAAAATCAATGTTCTAAAACAGCGGTTCTTAATACTGTTCCTCGCGTCCCCCTGCTCTGCACACGCTCTGCATCTCTCTAACATTTATTCTTATGTACATATACACATGTACATATAGCTGGTAAAAGGGCTGAACATTTTTTTTTTTAATCTTCACACCTATTGCATTTTTAAGAAACTTTAATATACATTTAAATCGACTTACAAGCTGAGGGAAGGCAGTTCAAACAAACTGTATGAATTGCACAGTCTGTCATATGCATATTTAGTTTTCATGTGTCCTCTTATAAGCTATTTGCGCATTCTTTACCAAGTAACATGTTCCATTGAAGCTCTTACCGAAAATAAGCTTACATAAACTCAGCAACAAAATTTAAACAAACAAAAACAAAATTTAAACTTGATATATTTCTGCAAAGCATGGTTCATTTTTATTTATTAAATGTAACTGCTAAAAAAAAAAGTTAGTGTGCAAAGGTTTTGTCACCCTTAGGGTTAGGGTTAACCTCTTAGGGCTAGGTTAATTCTCTGAAAATGTAAGGCCTTGATGTAAGTGAGGTGATGACAGTTCCAAAGCTTATATAATAATTATCTCACTCTTCAAACCTCTCAAGGTGTTTACACTCAACAGCCACAGGCTTCTCTAAACAGCTGACTGAGAATCAGAAAAAAAAGATAATTGAGTCTTATAAAGCAAGGGGAATGTTATGAAAAGATATGGAGACGCTTGGTATTTGCAATGTGCAAAATCTAAGATGTCATTGAGAAATATAAGTTAGGGAAAAAAATCAAGGCAAGATCTGAAGACCAAGAAAAAAAAAAAAACTGAAATAAAACTAGACTGGTCTGGGATTGAAACTACAACCCCCATATGGCTGCAAAAAACTTTCAGGAAGATTTAGCAGAGAGTAGTGTTGTAGTGGTGAATCAGTCCACTGTGGACCGTTATTGGCACAAACATGATATACATGGAAGGCTCGTCAGAAGGAAACCTAACCTGCAATCTCTTTACAAAACACGTAATGTACAAAATACAACACGTGTATGGGCAAAAGCTCAGCAGTAAATATGGCGAAATCTGCTGACATCAACAATTCATCAACACAAACTTTTGGAATATAGGCTTTTATGAAGCAGCAGTAAATAATGGTGCAAATTACTCAACCATTGTTTGACGTGATGCACGTTACACAGGCAGTGGCAAAGCACAAAAACACAACCTCTATTCACCTAGTCTGACAGAATCCAGATGATTGAAGCAGTTAATAGACCCCATGTTGGTGACAGTGGTGCCTCCACAAGGGCCCAGTAAAAATACTATAAAGTTACAGTAAAAAGTTACAAAGAGTTAAAGCTGGCATTAAACGATTGTTTAAGTTGCGATCGTCTTTTCTTTCCTATACGAGTAAAGTGGCTTCTCGAAAAAAAAATGTAGGGCAGGATTCAATTTGGTTCATCAGTAATTAATTGGATCATTGGATCTTTGTCGTTTACTATTGCTGCAATCTCGAGTAGGGCTGTCAAAATGGCTGAAAAACTAAATTCGAATTTTTTTTACTTAAATATTATCAATATTCGAATTATATTCAAATTTACATTTTTTTGACAGCCCTAATCTCGAGTGAGTGAAAGGTTGTCCCGCCCTCACGCTGGGATACATATCATCAGAGAAAAGATGAGATTTCATTGCAAGAGGGAGGGGAAATTATTTTGATTAAAGAGCACATGAATTAAAAAAAAATAATAATAATGATGTGCACAGATAATTTATAAACAACAACAACAATAATAATTCGGTTGTCAAGTGGTGACGTAAGAAGCGCTGTTTCCGGGTCCAAGCCTCAACTCGCTTCACTTGAGAATACTACCTCAGCAGCCGTTTATGAGCACTGTTTATTCATATTAAACATTTAAGCTAAACGTTTTCAAACTTACGGTCTACACTACAGTCTCCATGCTCACAGCGTCCCAAACACAAATCATTTGTATATTTATTTATTTATATTTATATTTTCATTGTCTGGCTATCTGGGATTTCGGTATGGAGTTAAAGGTTAGGGTTATAATTTTTTTGGTAGTAATATATCACATTGTGAGTTTATATTAGCACCTTTTGTTGTTTTCTCGTGGTATCTGATAGCGCGTTTGGACACGGAAGCGGTGACACTTGACGTCAGACTTAACAAGCGGATAATGATAATAATAAAAAATAATATACATGAATACTTGTTTACTTTGTCCTTTTCAAGTTCAGAGTGATCCCCCCACAAGCACTTATTAAAGTGGTGCACTAAATGCTGCACACAAAAGTAAAGTGGAGGTGGAGATTAAATTCTAAATAAACAAATGTTTGTTGCTGTTGAATTTTGAATATTTTAAATATTTAGTTGTTGAACCAAGTGTTCTGGTTGGATCAGATAAAATTATAATTTAACGCTCGTACAAATTCATACGATTTTTGCTAAATTGTATGTATTTTACGAGTTGCACAATTCGTATGAATTTGTATGAATGACCAACACCTAACCCCGCCCCTAAACCTACCCGTCACTGGGGTCTAGACAAATCGTACAAAATCGTACGAGTGAGGTCATACGAATTAGCCACCTTGTAAAATACATACGAATTGGTCGTGAGATAGCGTTGTCAGATCAGATAAAATGAATATATAACATTTGGCTACAATAACCACATGTACCACATGCCAGCAGCAGAAGAAAGAATTCTACAAAGTATAATTAAATCACAAAAAGTAATGTCTCATAGGGGGAAACATAAAAAAAATAAAAATATACAGACTGCAATCCCCAACCAAAATCAACCATACTACTACTATTGTCAGACTCTGTTCCATGTTTTGTGTGTGTCCTGCTCCCCATGTGCCTTCCCATGCCCTTATTTGGTTAGTTTCCTGTTCCTCCCCTGATTACTTGATGTTTCATTGCTCCCAGGTGTGTCTCGTCATCCCCTCCTCCTGTGTGTATAAATAGTGTTCCCAGTCCCAAGTTCTCTGTCCGCTGTTAAACGTCTTCCTGAGTTCGTCTCCCTTGGTTCCTGTAAATAAAGTCTTGGTAAAGTATTCTCCAGCGTCTCCTCGTTCCTCGTGTGTGTGCATCGTGACAGAACAGCGGACCCAAAACTGAAAGAGAGCGGCGACTTCTCCTCGCGCTTGTTTTTCCCCTTTTTTGAAAGTTTTTGTTTCCTGGTTCTTCCCCCCCGCGGCTATGGAAATTGCCGCTCGCGTCGCCGCCCTAGCTCGCCTCGATCTCCCCTTCTACCAGTATGCTACTTCAAGAAATAAAATATGAAGGTTTTGGAATGGACTTCAATATTATTGATATCTCCAGGAAGATTTTAAACAGGCAGTACATCCAAGACAACCTATGAATTTCAGTGATCTAGAAACATTATATAAGGCAGATTTTTTTTTTTTTTTTTTTAACCAAAATAGACTTTTATCTGGCTACAAGAAACATATGAAGGAGACCAAAGTTCAAGCCAGGTAAATCATCAGGTAACTTGGGAATAGCCCTACAATTACAGACAACAAACTTGCTAAATGATTGGCTCTTTTAGGCCAGGCTTTCCTGTTTTGCAGCAGCCATGTTGATTCCATGGCAGTTTCTCCCGTCCCTTTTTGTAGTTTAACTTACTCATACTTGCTTTTGTAATCAGTTCATTTAAGTAAATAAACAGTAACTGTGGATTCAAATATGATCATGATTCACCCAGATCATAAAATATTCAGTACAACATGAAAGAGTCTGATTTTGCTTAAGACATACTCGTTATTATACAGACCAATTTATGCTGACTGATGCACCAACTGAATTTACTTCGCGGACATAAAAGTCTGTATCATTCCATGCCAGAGTGCTGAGTTTTGTAACTTGCAAAGTGCTGCTTCAATATTTTTAATGCTTCAACACATTTAATCATATGGTTGGTGTCTCTTCGATAGCCTACCCCAGTTTGTCAAACAGTCCATGCATAGCTTCAAAAACGATTGTACCCATGAAACATTTAGACCATGAAAAAACTGGGGGGTGTGAAATTTAGCACAAGTCATATACTTGTGTTTGGTTCATTTGGTGTCAAGTTGTCTACTCACTTCATTCTCATTTTGACAACACTTCCAACCTGTGTTGTGTCGCGGAGCCAATGATACATTTCTTCAATGTAGTCAATGAAGCTCGAGAAGCAGAGTTCCAGATGTTAAAATAAGACTTTATTAAACAAAGTAACAAAGCCGAGATAACGGTAACCGCATCTAAAGTCTCTGTCTGTCCGCGCATACATTTTATACCTTTTTCCCTTACCAAAGTTGGTAGTTCCGGTTTTTTATTGGTTATGCCTGTCTGGTTTGCCACAATTTATTACTAGCCCACCTGGTCCATTTTTTAATGGTGGAATTTGGCCAAATCAACCATTTTTTAAAAACTTTAATTTTGCCGCTTCCCATTGGTTGGCGGTGGTCCCATGGGACATCCATCAAATCTGTTTACTTGTTCCTGTCAACTTCTGGAAATCACCCAGAGTTCATTAGGTTATTTAAGTTCACTGGTACAATCCAATGGAAACCACCGGTACTGCCCAATGGAAAGGCCCTCATACATACAATCCTCATTAAGACATCCAGTATTGAGAATAACTAAACATATTGATTAGCATATTGATTACTTTCATGATTATACATAATATTTTAAGTAAGATAATACCATACTGAGTAAATAACATAATAGGTAATAGAATTACACAATACCTGCAGGCAGAAAGGAAGCAAAAACCCAATGCATAATGACGTAATATCATATTCGGAGCTGCGAAATCGAAGAATTCGAAACGAACTTCCCCAGCGTTCTATTTGGAGCACGCGCCGGCTGACGTACGTGAACAGCGCGCGCGTCCAACTCCCTTGAGAAAGAAGAGCGTGAACGCGCCTCTATCCTCCTCGTTGCTACAGTGAATGCGGGCATCCAGACGCTTGACTGAGTGCGGCGGTTCTTTACCGAGAGCTCGGATGCCAATGCATGGAAAGGGTTCTGCCGAAGCCGAAAGGGAGAGAAGGCAAATGTATTTTCACACGAACGCTCAGGTGTAAGTGATGCTACTGCAAATTGAAGTCCTGGAAGTATAACCGCAGCAGATTGGGAATAAACGGATAGATCGGCGTTCCCCGTTGCAGAGCGCACTGTGCGTTTGGAATACAGAGACGCAGCGTGGAATTACTGGAGCCCTGTTTGTGAACTAAAGTCAATTCGTTTTCTACCGCATTTGATTTTTTATCGCACTTTTCTTGTGTCCCTTCTTTGTTTTCGCTTCTTTTTTCTTTGATTCGGTTTATTGTTTCTCCCCTTCTATTCTAATGTTATTTAGTATCTGCCCTTTTCAGTTTTTTTATTTTCTCATCCTCTGAAAATTATCGGATTCGTTTTTTGCGGGGGTAGATTTTGGTAAAAGATACTCAATCTCAAACTGAGACGTGTCATGGATGGCAAATTGTATTTGCATCTACGGAACAAATCGGGGAATATAGAATAACTACTGCTGACAGAGACAAGGTATGACAGTGCTTATATATATATTTTTAATATCTATATGTTATAACTGTTATTGCGTTGCTTCGCAATCTGTGCATTTGAATGGTCTAAAAAGAATAGCGTATTATCATAGACCGACCACTCTGAATACATTTACTTAATGGTCCTTTTAAGTTGGAATTGCCTATGCAAAAGTATCGTCTGTGAATTTGAACCAAATCTCTTTTTTTTTTTCTCTTCAGAATCAAGTGTAGCCTATTATCCTTATAAGCAGCATTCAGAACAGAAATGCTTTCAGGATCAAGGTCTCTGTTGCCTTTCCTATTCATGCCTCGACCATAAACTTACAGAGAAAATTTATTTTTATACCAATCAGACCACGTTCATGGTGAGCTTGCCTTGAGTGATATGATCAACCAGTGTACGTCTCACTGGAAAACTATAAGTAGAAACATTATGTTGAAGGTTGCGTCCGTTTTCCCCTACAGCTGTATGTTCTTTTGGGGTTTCGTCATTGTGTTCATATCGACGTTTAAATACCGTCTCTACTGTCACCGCGCGACTGTAGCGTTATTTGAAGGTGATACAACTGTGATTTGGCGCCCGCTGTAGTTGCCTTTAACGGCGCAACTTAAAATAGAATTCAGTTTATATCAATAACCGACATACTGATAATCGTTTAGTCAATAAGCCAATGCAGCTGTCTTTCAATTAACATTCCCGACCAGACTTTATGCTAATGAATCAAAGCAAGATTTGTCCGTACAGGTCTGCGGCTGTGAGGAAGAGCAGTCGCCCATCTGTTGAACGCGTCTTCACAACTGCTCTTTCAGCGCCACTAACGATAATACATTCTGCGCTAATACCCTGATCTAAATGTAAATTTCTCTTCAGATACCACCACTTTAAGTATATTTTACAAGAGTAGACGTCCTTTGATGTAAGAGTCTGCTATGGAATGCAGCGCACACAGACGGCACGTGCATTAACCCTTTAATAGGCACGAACACGAAACTGCATTGCTATTTTCCGACACATTAGGA
>NW_015537969.1:2155860-2161187 GCF_001515605.1 Sinocyclocheilus anshuiensis
AATAATGCTTTGGAGTTAAAATATAACATGTCAAATACTTATTGTGATCCATGCCACGAGGCCCCACCCACAAGCTGTGACGTTGAGTACAAGCATTTTTTATTTATCCAGCTTATTTGATTTTTTTTAGACCAGAAGTTATTACCTGTGAATGTGCCATACATCTATTTAATTAGCAGATATGTGTAAATGATAAGAATAAAAAAAGTGTAGTAAACATAACTATTTTCACGGCAAAGGAATGTTACGAAAATGCACCACCTCTTACATTAAAAATACGGTCAACAGTGAAATAGTATGGCAAACAGTGATGTTACTTTGGACAATCTCATTATGTTTTTTATTTTATTTTCTGTGCTGAATTTTTTTTTCAGTTGAACGTTCTATTTTTGTCATGAACTTGTAAATTTGGTGTGCTGAAGCAAGTCCAAATTAAAAGTAGCATATAGCCTATATTTTTGGCATATATTTTTTTATCTTAAATCAACATTGGAGTGTGTGATACTTTGATTGCACCAATTATTGTGTGCGAATACATCAACGCTGACTCTACGGCCACATTAAAAATCAGTGGATTCACACAGCTTGATGCGGCTCCTATGTAGAGAAAAATCGTTGTAGATGGGGAAATGTAACTATAATTGTCTCATAACGCCGTGAGGGGGCCCTCTGTGCTGCAGGGGTGTCCCGTGCACCTGTGGTAAAGGATAGGAACATTTACCTCAAGGTCAGTGGCCTTCTCACAGCATGTTGCTATGTTACTTTTAGATAAAGGTGGCAAGTTGACACCATAGTTTGTTTGTCCTGAATATTTGCAGGAACTTCTTTTTAAATATGTTTACTCTGAAATTAGGCCCGCTCCCTCACTCACTGTTCCCCCCCTTCCAGCCTCTCAAAAGTCTCCCAGGATACAGACACCATTTAAGGGTTAAGCTTGGCTAATTAATGAGAAATAAAATCGGTCTACAGGCTGCTGGGGATAATACCTTTAGTGTGATGTGTGAGAGAGGCATTTATGCTAAGTTGATCAGTTTATGTCTATTTATGCCTGGCATGCAATGCAGTTGGATTCACTGTACTGTACTGAACCTGTAGCTGTGTGATAACAAGGATTGAATTAGGTCTCTCATGCACTGCTAGATGAAAATGAACAGCGTGAACATGTACGGTAATGTTTCCTTTAATGCGATGGTTCCGAACCAAGGAGACTCTGTACACTTCCAAGCTGCAAGATGAGTTTTATTTAAAATATTTAAAATAAGTTGTATCGAAATGATCCAACTTTACTAAAAAGCTAAAAAACAAGATCTAGGATATGTAAATTGAAATCATATTTTAACTTTACTGAAAATGCACAGCTGAGCTCTCTCTCTCTCTCTCTCTCTACATAGATTTCTGTGTGAGTTTCTTTCAGCAATCATTTTAGCAGTGATACTTTAGCATGCTAGCATTTTAGCATGGTAAAGCCCTCTCTGAAAAAAAAAATGTTATGCAGAACCCATATGTTTGCATCTGAGATCTTATGGAGGGATTTAAGTATATTATATTCAGCATAGTCTGTCTGATTTTTCATGGTGTGGAATTAACTCCCGGGTGTCTGTCAGAATACTGCAGATGGATGCTTTAATAAATTGTTTTAGCACAATGAAGACTCAAAAGACTGTTGGGTGCAGTAAACTAGGTGTTGGGTGCAGTAAACTAGGTGTTGGGCACAGACAATATTTCTGATCTAACAGTTGGGAAATCATGGGAAATCCCATGAGCCCAGCGCTGAGATTACATTGAAGCATATCATTCTGCATCCGGGATGCGCATAAGTGGTTTTGTGCCGCTGTGTATTGAACCATTCTCATGAGGACTTTGGTAGCTTTGTTCAATACAAGGTTATAGTTATTTGTTGACTGGCCTTATTAAAGAGCTGCACTTACTGTACAGTAGTGTCTGAAACATGTCTGATTGGGGTCTGGTAGGGATGATGCAGGCGTATTGTATAGAGTTTCCTGAACACAGACGCTGTACTTGTTTAGACAACCAACTGATAATCAATTATGAAAATATGGAGTTTTAATTCCACAGCTGCCCACTCCTGTACACACTGTCCCGTACAATTAATTTCTTCCTGCTTGCCTAAAGTCCCATTACTGGCATCTTTTTATTTATTGTATTGGCACTTAGCATAACCAAATTAATTTGTCAAGTGTACATAAAGCTGTTCATTCTTTTCAGCACATTTAATATCAAAAAGATCCGTTGCATATTGGTAACACTTTACAAAAAAAGTCTTATTTGTTAACATGAACTGAGCAATATATTTTTATAGCACATATTAACCTTAGTTAATGTTAGTTAATAAAAATAAAGTTGTTCATTGCTTGTTCATGTTAGTTCACAGTGTATTAACATTAATGTTTACAGATACAACTTTTGATTTCGAAAAGGAGTTAGTAAATGTAGAAATTAACATTAAGATTAATAAATGCTGTGGAAAATTGTTCATTGCTCATTAATGTTAACACATTAAACCTAAAGTGCAAAGTGTTACCCATATAATATTTGTTTTAGCCTAATTTTACCTCTTTGAAGAGTATTTCGGAACCAGCTAATATATGAACGGAAATGTTTTTAAAAATGTATTAGTATTACTAGATATTAGATATTTAATTATGCATGCTTATTTTACCCTTTTTTGCATTTGGATTACATTTGCCATCGTCTAATTCTCACTTAAAATACATTTTTAATAACGGTAATAGTTTTAAATAGTACAATTTTATTTAAATCTTCAGAAAATGTCAAAATAAATATCAGTTTTTCATACTGTACATTATATTGTCGTGATGCATAAATTCACTTGCAGCATTTAAAATGCATGTTTTTTTGTATCAAATTTTAATATCAGACGTTTATTGGTTATCAGCCATAACAAAATTATTGAACACTGGTGCATCCCTATGCAAGATACGTAATTATTTTTTATTAATTTGTTTAATTTATTTATTTTTATTAAACATGCATGGCTGGATTTCATGCTAAAATGTCATCAAAGAGGGGGCTTGAATATTGTCTTTGACAACTTGAGGCCTTTGCTCTGATATATCTGTTGCCTTTGAAAAGCAGAAGGGATATCGCTGGCTGTGCAGCAGCTGCGTGATCCTGTAAGAGAGACTGATGCTCCTCACCGTCTCCTGCATGTGAAGGGGTGTAGAGAACTGCATATGGACCGTGAGCCAGGCAACAGCTTGGTCTTGCCTGGTTGAGTGGTCCCTGGTCGTCGCATTGTTTCAGAAAAATACCCCTCCCACTTCCGCTTTGGCCCATACGCCAACCCCTCTTGTACGTGTTCATGTTCCGCCTCACTGAAAATATGATCTATCAGGTTTAGGCAGTGAGATAAAGCATGATGTTTTAATTCTTGCAAACACTGTCACCTCACATTCAACGGCTGGGAAAGCCCTGGTGAGCAATACCGCCTGACAAATGCGCTTTAGCCTCTTGTCTGTGCTTCGGCAGGCTTTCCTGTCTGTCGTCCTCCAGCACAGCTGCCTTTATCTGTTATCAGCTCTTGGCCCCAGAAACGTGATCATTCAGGAAAGCCAAATCTAGTTCGGCTTCCATTGTTCATGTCGTGGTGTAATGCTGGAAGTCTGCGTTTCGAGGCACAGATGCTGTGATCAACAGGGTGCCTCTGGCTTCTACCCATCTTCATGTGTCAATATTTGTAGTGGGCCATTTTGTGTGCAGGGCCCTTAAAGCTGAATCGATTTGTTGAAAATAACTCTAATGCATGAGTGTTACCAAATTAATTGCTGTTTAAAAATAAATGTATGGCAGCCAAAGTAATTATTTAAAGCATGGGTGCCCAAACTCGGTCCTGCAGAGTTTAGCTCAAACTAGAGGTCTACACGGGTCCAAAAACCCGTAAATGTGCTACACTGAACCGACCCGGACCCGTCTATTATTTTGAAAGTTGGACCCGGGCCCGTGCAGAACCGAGAAATGTCAAAAATGTACTACCCGGAACCGACGCGGACTGTAAATTATTTGAAAGATGGCCCCGAACCCGGCCGGGAAGACACAGACCCGACTGGACCCGATCGGCACATATTCCACAGCAAATTGCTATTAACAAGTCGATAAACAAGTTGCGAAAATTAAACTTTTTGTCTTACCTAATGTAAGAAGCCTTCTCCCTTGTACCTGACTGTGATGCACACAATCCTCCTTGCCAAGAAAGTTCCCTCCGTGTTATTCCTCTCTTGCCAATTGAAATGATTAATCCACTCATTATTCCAGTTTCAAAAGTCCACTTGCTGTCACGGTGACGGATGACAAATGCGACTTTGCAGTTTTGCATTTTTTGTATCTCGAGTCAACTTGCATAATAATTTAGACTGTTTGCCCATTTGGATTATAATAACGATTGCTTGTCCAGTGCCATGGCTGCTGACGTTAGCTTTACTTATTTGCTATCATCTCTGTGCTTTCTGAGCAGAGTCTGAGCAAAGATTTTAGATATAACAACAAGACAGTTAATTCATAATATTATTAAAAAAATAATCAATAATAACTCGCTAGGGATATGCCGGCATCAAATTTTCATGTTGCGATTAATTGCTAATGCTTTTATTACGGTATACGGTATTATCACTATATTGAAATTTTGTTAAAAAAAAAAGTGCTGTCATAATACAGTATAACAGGGTTAATAACTTTTTTCTTATAACAAAAATAACTGAACATTTAAATGCAATAAAGCAATACAGAAAAATGTATAAAGTTAAAAGTTTTACACAGATTAAAGTGCAAAAGAAACCTTTACAATAAGACCTCATTAGTTAACCTTAGTTAATGCATTAACATTCACAATGAGCAATAGCTACATTTGCTACAGAAGTTATTAATCTTAGTTAAAAAATACAAGTCTTAGTTCATGTTAGCTCATTAAATAACACAGTTGCAACTTTCGATTTTAACAACCTGTTATTAAATATTGGAATACCTAAGATTAATGAATGTTCAGAAGAATTTTTCATTGGCAGTTTATGTTAACTAATGAATTAACTAATGTTAACTAATGAAGCCCTAATGTAAAGTGTGACCGAACAATAAAGAATCAAAACACTTTCAAACAATATCTAGGGCATGTTGTAGTCCAGATTAAAATGTAAAAAAAGTTTGAAAATAAATAGCCTATGAAGTCTAAATATTTAAGTATTTGGCGCTGTGATAAACATCATAGCAAATACACAAATCTGAATGGCTGTTTAAATAATGTAAACACCTTTCAGAAACAGAAAGTAGTGCAGCTGCTTTATTTACAGGGTTTC
>NW_015537969.1:2162255-2180018 GCF_001515605.1 Sinocyclocheilus anshuiensis
TTTACAGGGTTTCCGGGGTAATGGCTGCATTTAAATTAATTATTATTATTATTATTTTTATTTCTGCAGTTTAGCGCCATCTGCTGTCAGAGAGTGAAAGTGCGCTTTCATCCAGAGCGTCTCTCACATGTTCCGCTATGTGCTTCTCATCCACGCTTGTTTATGTCAGAGTGCTTGTTTATGTCAGAGTGCGCACGGGTCTTTCAGGCAGCATACAGCGGTGTTGTGTATTTTGACCAGTTGATGGGAAAAGTATTTTTAAAATGCATTCAAAATTCTGAATAATTTGTAATATATAATTATTCACGGTATTTAGAAGTGCCCACGATAACAATATTGTGCATATTCATTACCGTGATAAATCGCATTACCGAATACCGGCACAAGTCTATAACTCGCATCACTCATGAAGGTATCCATTATCACCATGCGTGTGCATTAACTCCGCCCACCCTGCTTCTGATGACGTCACTCGTGTTTTTGTTTTGTTTTTTCCCCACCTTATTTCAAATTACCGACTCACACATTTCTCATCCTTTTTTTACAAGTTGAAAGTTAAAAAACAACACACGCACAGCGCTGACTGACTCTGATAACGGCTGGGTGTTCTCCGAGTCCGATCGACTCGGGTATTACACACAATGTTAAACAGACCCGGGACCCTAAGTAATAGATTGGGACCCGACCCGGACCCGGCTGACTATTTAAAATATAGCCCCAAACCCGTACGGATCCCGGGTCCTCTGTGTAGACCTCTAGTTCCAACCCTAATCAAACACACCTGAACCAGCTAATCAAGCTCTTACTAGGCATGCTAGAAACTTCCCGGCAGGTGTGTTGAGGCAAGTTGGAGCTAAACTCTGCAGGACACCGGCCCTCCAGGACCGAGTTTGGGCACCCCTGATTTAAAGGGATAGTTCCCACAGAGATGAAAATTCTGTCATCATTTACTTATACCCTAATGTCATCTGCATGACTTTATTTTGTATGTTTTTGTAACTGTTTTGTGCATAAACTGAAAGTCAATAGGGGCTAAAACAACTTTGAGAAAAACAGCATTTACAGCATAAACCCAGACACATTTTTCGAAAATAACTTGAGTTGCAAAGAACAAAATAAGTTGACAAGATGACAGAATTGTCATTTTTGGGTGAACTATCCCTTTAAGATATAAACTCGCTGCAAGCACAGTGACCTTTGATAAGCCATTTGTAAATAAGTGAGAACATAGTCATGGGCTGATGTGACGGGCTTTTTTATGCAAGTATCTATCCTTGTTGTCCTCTGGTCAACCATTTGGAGCTGTCATCATCTTTCTCAGTCCTCCAGTGACTCCGGGACTTGTAGCGGTGCACTCTGCGGTTGCAGCATGCTGCCCGGCAGCAATATTTGCTTTTATGTAATGTTATATTTTTTCCATTATGTTCAGCCAAGAGAGAAAGTTTAAAAACCTCACAGATTGTATTGATTCTTTGTCTCTAAGCCTCTGTGCCGTTGTACGGGAGAACCCCTGAGACTTTGAAGCGACACGAGGCCTTGATGGCTTTTTCCCCTCACTGTATTTTTACGGTCAAACTCAATCTCTCATTTTGTGTTTGACGCCAAGCTCCGAATTTCACTTCCTGACAGTTCTATAGCCGGGTATCATAGAGGGCGGCTTTGTCATTGGTGTTTGTCAATTTTGTCTGTATTACTCAAACGGTTTGAACACTTGACTGGCAATGAGTGCAGAGCAAAGAGAACAAGTAGTCTCTTCAGCAGTTGAGCAGCTGACTGTGCAATGTACTAAAAGTGCATTAAAGAGAAGTATGAACAGGCAAAAAAATGACAAAAAAAGAAGTTCAGTTGTAGATTGATATTTTCGAGCAAGACAGCTGCTGTTCAAAACAAATCAACAGTAATCAGATTTAAGAATGAACAAATCTCCAATTAAGACAAACAGAAAATCACTTGCCATTAAAAAAAAAAACAAGCTGTTTAAATAGCAAAACAGTTTTCTTTTCAGATCACTGGATGATTTGACAAACTGGATTAGTAGTTTTTTATATCTAATTGTAATTTGTTATTTATTACTGAAGTTACATTTGTTTCACTTATTACATCTGATGCAGGAAACTAATGGCTGGAGGATATACAGTAGAAATATACAGTAGAAAACAAACATTTTGATTTGTAATATGAGCTAAAGGCATTTATCTCATAAATATGCACAGTTTGTCTGAAGTGCTATTATGTCAGAAATCACAGTAATTCTTCAGGCAATTCATGTCACCATGGTGTAACTATGACATGGGTAACATATTGTACTAGTATATAGCCACAACAGCACTATTACCTCAATAGCAAGATGAAGTGGGTGTTGAGTTGTAACCAACCAGATTTAAAACTCTGATATCAGTATAATGTATTAATTGCTGTTCATACAGTATGTACATTATGCAATATAAAGTCAAAAATAGGAGATATAAAGTTGCCTAAATAAAAACTAACATTTTTATTTCATTTTATTTTATTTTTACTCTTAGGTGGAAACAGGCTGTCTTCTATTCCTCTAGTGTCAGGATGTTATATTTGGATTTATCTGATTTGTTCCCACTTGTTGACTCTGAATTGCTCAGGACTTATCCCTTGTTTGTGTTGAGCTGTTTACTTAGCTTTATAGTTCCCAGTTAGTGAGGGACAAAACACTATTGAATCATACTGTTTCTCTTTACAGTTTGCTTATTACGTGCCATCTCCAGGGGTTCACACATGTCCCTTTTGCTAAAAATATAGGATCCAAAAGAAGGTTTTTGCAGTGATGCCACAGAAGAAACATTTGGGTTCCCCAGAGAACCTTTCAGTGAACAGTTCTTAAAAGAGCCATTTTTCTTAGTGCAAAGAATTAGAAAGACATTCTAAAGAACCTTTTAGATTTAGAAAAGGTTCCAGGGATATCAAATGTTCTTCATGGAATGATAGATGCCAATAAAGAACCTTTATTTTTACGATTGTGTGCATATTAAAATATTTATTTTATTTTGTAATGAATGGTTCTCCTAATTCTAGTTATTCTCTGAGTGGCTTGGACTAGCATCTTTCTGCTTTAATATTTTGGTTAGTGTCAGCAGTTCCCTAAATACGTATTTAGCCTAAGGATTGGCATGTACAGATTAGTGGCAGTTTATTAAGTTCAAGCAGAAGTGAATCCTGTGTGTGTACATGCATGAACATGTCCTTGGAGCCAACCCAATTCAGTAAATGATGCTTTGATAAACTGTTTATCCTGTAAAGCATTTTCACAGCAACCACTCTCAGTAATTAAATGTACACAGAATGCTGTGTAGTGTAAGCTACTGGCAGTAGACACACTCTGTGTGTTTGTACACAGAGTTTCAAGCAGAACTCTGATGTGGCCTGTGTAAAAAGTTCATATCAAGTCAAGTCAAGTCAAGTCTGCTTTATTGTCAATTCTTCCACATGTACAGCACATACACACAGAGAATTGAAATTGCGTTACTCTCAGACCCTTGGTGCATACAGATAACACTAACAGTAGAACATAAATACAGATAGATAGCGATTTAAATATAAAATACAACTATACAATTATACAAATAAGGTAAAATGTAAAAAAATATGTAAAGCAGCACAAGGCGCATGGCAGATAGAGTGCAAACCAGTGAAGTAAACAACAGTGCAGATATAATGATTGTAGTGCAAAAGAGCTTATTTGTCACAGGTGCGTGGTGGGGGCTTGTAGTCCGTAATATGCACTGTCGAAGCAATATCATCATCATCATCATGTTGTTAAATTTCAGAGGTCTTGTACTAAGTAATAAGCATTTAGCTTGCAATAATCTGATTGGATCTTGGAAGGCCCTGTGACAATTACGCTAATGTGTTTACAGACTAGCAACATGGGCTGAACTTGAACTACACTGCACAGGTTTCATCTTCCTTCCTACTGTAACCAAGAGCCTTTTATGCATATTCGCAGTAGCCTTCTGTGAAACCTCTGTCACAGAGATCAATTATTGTGCGTGGGAAGACCACAATGCTAATGATCTCAACTGCTTTTGCACAGCTAGTTATGCTCACTGTAGCGATGCATAATGTATTGGACTCATATGAACAGGATTAGGAAAGAATTAATTAGCAAGAGTGCTGCATTAAACTTGATTATTACAAGTCTTCTGCTGTACAGCAGTTCAGTCTTGACATCAGTTTGTTGGCCAACCAGAAGGCTAGTTCACAATGGATTCCCTAAAAAATTCCTTTGATTTTTAAGCAGTTTTTAAGGTCATTAACTTATCAACATTGTATGGACAAAATTACTAGTAAAGACTTTAGTATTTTGAGAATTACATCCAGTTGTACTTTAAGGTTGCTTACAGATTGATATATAAGGACTACAATACTTTTTCCAATACATCAAGCATGTCAATTTACACTCTTCTGGTTGTTGTAGTCCTTATGTAGAGACATTTATAAAAAAAACACAGCAACGTCAAAGTTTGAGGTCTAAACTAACTCTTAAGTTATGTTGTAAATTAAAATGAAATTTCTTATTTTACTCATAAATCTAAAAACTAATTGGTAATTTCAGATGGAAACCATGGTAAAAAATTGTGCTAAGTGGACATTGCTGATGTTGTAATCTGAATCCGATTTCACTGAATCCGAGTCACTCAAGGTGAACACTGAGTCGTCTTGTTTCACCAACATTGGACTTTCTTTAAAGGGTCTTTGAATGGTTCATCTTTAATTTTGCTCTATGACATTCTAAAGTTGTTTATTGTCTTGGTTATTCATTTCATATTTGTCGTTTGTTTATATGGTTCAATTATGTAAACGCTGCCAACAAGTGAACTCCATCACGTGTTTCCCAGCAGGCATAGTGTTATCATCTCCCACATTTCTGGCTTCTGCTCAAAGCTTCATATCACCCATCTCAGTGTGACGTCGCTGTTAGTCAGTCATTCTTTGCTTCATTCTCAACCAAATCAATGTCTCTTTTTGTTCCTACCTCTCTTGATTTCCTCCACTGAGGCTATAATGATGATCAGATCATCAAGCTGGGAATATGAGGCCGATACGTCAGGGTGAGAAGAAGTGCTTTAGCATTGAAGAGGTGCAATCAGCAGATCTGTCTCTTAATGCTCACTGGCAACTGTGGCCAGACATAAGTTTGACTACATAGATATGACTCACATGCAGTCCAAAGGCATTAGATGGGGTAGATCCAGAGAGTGGAGTCTTATTGTAGACAGCTCCCAGCATGCACCAGTCACTGTCACTCTTCTAGTGTGCGCACTTTTGAGATGCGCTGCAGCTGTAGTCCCAGATGCTATGACAGATTTCAAATTGATATCAAACCAGAATGCAGACTGCATTCAGACTGGATTTTAAAAACGACATTCAACCAAATTTGTAAAAACTGCATTCAACCAAATAAAAACTCCATTCAAACCAGGTTCCAAAAACTGCATTCAAATCAGATTGCAAAAACTACATTCAGACTTAAACCAAAAACTTCAATCAAGCCAGAACCTCAAAACATTCAAATAATTTCAGAAACTGTAGTCAGTATAGATCATAAACTGGATTCAAATCAGATTTCAAACTGATTTGAAATTGTTTTGTAGTTTCAACCAGAATGCATAATGCATTCAATATTTTTTAATTGTACTCAACCAATTTAAATTGCATTCAACAATTTTTTTTTTTAAATCACATTCAAATCAGACTTTAAACTGCAGTAAAACCATATTCCAAAAACTGCATTAAGACCAGTTTTTAAAAAAACTACATTCAAAATAGATGTTTCGAAAACTGCATTTAAATCCGATTTCAAACTGCTTTCAAATTATTTTGAAATTTCAACCTGGAAATCATTACTCACCCATTTTTTTATGTCTTTTTTCCATATTTGTTCCCAGTCAATGACAAAAAGCTTCCTCCTCAGTGTTTGTTTAAATTATATAATAAATTATCACATTGCTATGTACATGAACTTGAATGAGAATAATTATTTTCAGGATCAGAACTACAATCTGTGACCAAAACATCAGTAAACTGCCTTTAAATGTCCACTGGATGATGATCTTCGGTCTTGTAGTGTGCACTTGGCACTACTGAAAAGGACATTTTAGGTGTCTACTGTGCATGTCAACATCCTTGGAGATTATGAAATACCAATTCAGCAAAAGTTGTGCACAGAGGTAGTGTAGCGACGGATTTCATGTTGCAGCATCACTGGCAACAGCTCACTGGAGAGGACTGCACTCTGATTAGATGGCAGATTCCCAGGAAGCTTTATGTTAATATATGATGTAATGAACAAACCGTCTCATCTTCCTCCCCTGTGGCGTACATATTAATCTGCATGTCCGAAATAGTTTATTAAATCTGTCTGTTTATTAATGAGTCTGTGCCACAGAAACTTTGCAGTTCTGTTATTTCAGAAGAAATGCCTTGGAGACCCGTTCAGCATGTCATATTGAGGCCCTGGGAATGAAAATATACCTATATATGTCTTCCTGAACCCCCCCATGGGTTCAGGAAATGACAAGATGTGCATAATTAATTCATATAGTGTTTTTTTATGCAGTATCTCAGAGCATTATCTCTTGTGCTGACACTTATGAGTTAAGTTAATTTAACAAAAGGCCTAGTTTTGTTGCAGCCAGGTTTTTTAATTTATTGTATTGTGGGTGGTAAATTCTGTTTATTAAAAAAAAGAAAGAAAAGTACACTCACAGTTGTATTCAAATCACGAATTTAATTTAAGATCAACCCGTTAAGAGCACTTTGGGCTTCATTAAATCGGTTTTGACCTCTGCCTTGGCTGTGATTTCCCCAAGGGGTTTTCTGTGTTGCCATATTGTGACACATTTGCTTCCTAATAATCTACCAGCACATGCTTGCATGAAAAGGAATGCTTGAAGCTCAGTGGTTATGGCATCTGTCAGACCTCTTCGTTTGCTGTTATTATGCCTAGCTGATAAAGGAATTACGTAACTTACACTTTTTATCCATATGCAATTAATTTCTGTAACCCCGACGCCTAAGGGTTGCCACGTCATCCTGTTATAGCCCGCTGCTAACCAGCTCAACAGTGATGCTCTTATGACACCAAGTTGGTGAGTGGCTCTAAATATTCTGGAGATAAAATAGCGGGTTGGCAGTGCTTTGGTTAGGCTTTTATGGAAAATAAATAACCAGAAAGTGTAGGAAGGTGAAAGGGAGAAAAGTGTCCAAAATGGGGATTGTGCAGCATGGAACAAGGTCACATGGTGAATGCAAGCAAGTCTACTGCGCTGTTTTTACACTGCAAGGCCTAATGCAAAGCTCCCACACACTCTTGTGGCAATTTGTAGATTTTTAGAAAGATTTTCAGTTTTTAGTTCAAGATCATTTTGACCAAGAAGTGCATTTGACAGTTTACATGCACAGCTGTGTTACTGCGAGGCGCAACTGTTAGCCGCCACTCTTTACAATTGACAACATTCATCTACCAAGGTAACTCTAATACTGTAGAAAGATTGGTATTGCTATTTTATTGTGATTTTAGTATTCATATAGTGTCAAAGTGTCATCTCTGGTCATTTGAGCAATTCATTTACAAATACATTTATGCATTAGCAGATGCAGTTATCCAAAGCAACTGACAAAAGAGAAACAAAAGCAATTTGCTAAAGAGCCCACAATATTTACAATATAGAATGCCAGTTTTCTTAGGCAATTAGATTAGGAAGCAAGCTAAAGAAGAGGAGAAATTAACAAGTTTGGAGTTGGTAAGATGTTTTTGAAAGAAGTTCCTTATGCTCACCAAGGCTGCATTTATTTGATCAAAAATACAGTCAAAATTGTAATATTGTAAATCATTATTATAATTTAACTGTTTTCTATTTAATAATAACAACTATATTTTAAAATGTTCTTTATTTCTATCCTTCAGAAATCATTCTAATGTTCATTTGATGCTTTCTTATCATTATCAATGTTGAAAACAGTTAATATTTTTGTTGAAGCCATGATATTTTTCTCAGGATTCTTTAAATAGAAAATACAAAAGAACAGCATTTATTTAATAGAATAGGCGATCTTTTGTAAAATTATAAATGTCTTTACTGTTACTTTTTATTAATGTAATGCATTATTGCTGAATGAAAGTATTAATTTCTTTCTAAACATATTTTGAATGGTTGTGTGCGTGTGTACCTACTTAACCATATTTTGGGGACAACCAAAAGTGAGCTAAACCTGACAAAATCTCCAAAAACCTCCCTTTGGGGATGTCCTCATTTGTAAAACTGGTATAAAAATAAAGTAAACAAAGTTTTTTTTTTTTTAAATTGTAAAAATGCAGAAAGTTTCCTGTAAGGGGTAGGTTTAGGTGTAGGGTGCTGCCATTTTAACATGAATCATGTTGTATATAGGGCCTAATGGCTATACGTGAAAGTGAAGTGACGTGTGGCCAAGTATGGTGACCCATACTCGGAATTTGTGCTCTGCATTTAACCCATCCAAGTGCACACACACAGCAGTGAGTAGTGAACACACACTCGGAGCAGTGTGTTGCTGCGGCGCCCGGGGAGCAGTTGGGGGTTCGATGCCTTGCTCAAGGGTCTCATCTCAGTCATGGTATTGAAGGTGAAAGAGAGCGCTGGTTATTCACTCCCCCCACCGACAATTCCTGCCGGACCCGCAACATTCGGGTTACAAGTCAGACTCTCTAACAGGGCTGCACAATTAATCAAATTTCTAATCGCGATTACAATTATGGATGCCACAATTACGTTATCGTTCAAAGCAGCAATTAATTGTTCAAAGTACACTTATGTTATTCTGCACGCTTAAGATATGTTCTTTTTCTTTCTACATGTTATCTTAAGGGTTTTTCCATTGTTTTCATTTTAGTTTTAGTATAACATTATAATACCATTCATATTTTTACTTTTTTATAATTTAAAGAAGAAACCAATCCGATGTATTGTTGACATTTGAGGCTTAATACTATAGAAAAGCACTAAAAGTTTTTCAGTTAGTGTTTTCAGCTTATTTTCATATAAAAATATGGCATGCAGTTGCATCAAACAATGGTATAAACATCATTCAATGTAAATTGTGATAATCGAAATTAGCAATCGCAATTTCAAGGGAATAATCGACAATTATGATATCTGTCATAATCGTGCAGCCCTACTCTAACCATTAGGCCACGACTGCCCCCATGCTCAATATATCACTTTGCAGCCAGTATATACCATGTAGTATTCACCAAGTAAGCTAGTATTTCATTTTGAACATAGTCTGATAAACGAAAGCATGTGTATTTATAAATGTATAAGGGAAGAGAAAAATAAATCCAGATATCAATTTGCGTGGGTATTGTCGGCCCTTTCAACTTCCACATGTGAAACGCAGTCAAACACAGCTCCTTCCTACACAGGTCTTCTAAAAACTAGAATATAAACATTTTCAGGCTTTGTGCTGTCGTCAAAAGCCTGGCGCAGTAAGCCTTGTTTTCATCTAGCTATATAGTGTGATTGCGTAATGGCTTTTGGTTGCTCCTGACTCAAAGGCTTCTCAAGGGAGGTGGATGTTCAATGAATGATGAGTCAGATAAGGATATGTGTTTTTCTTTCTATTCCATTCCAAAGTGCAAGTGCTACGTCTACGGATTAAATCACCACGCATCCGTGCGATGGCCATCCGAGTGCTGTGATCCCAAAGGAAACATTTGATTTATAAGCTTCCTTAGGTTTTGTTTCTTTCAATACTCTGTCTTTTACTCTCCCTTCGTCCTTCTGCCATCATCTTTTTTGCCAGATTAATGGATGAGATGTATGTTTAGTCAGCTCTGTTTTGTAGATCTAGCAGTCTGTACGTTAAAGGTATTGGGATGTCTGACCTTCAACACCCACTGACTTTCTACAGGATTTTCGGAAGCATTTGAATATATATTGATATTCTCAGATTCAAACACAAAGGAAAAGTCTCTGAATTGAGAAGCAGCTTATGCTGTGAAATGCAAAGGCATCAGCTTCAGTTATATTTTTAGGTGCTGACTTTCATTTTTACTGTGTGCCTGTGTGGCATACTTCCCTTGAAGGAGTGAAACGGCTCGATACAGACGGCGAGGACCGTCTCTCAATGCCTGTTCTTCGGCTCATCTGCGGCTTGACTAATTATGGCCTCCAGCATTAGGCCGGAGAACAAAACATTTTCTCAAAGCTGCTAAGCAAGGCATCTCGCAGACAAGCATTGTCCCACCCCGTCATCTGTCGCTGATCGATGGATTTCTTGGCAAATTCACATGGGTAGAATTTTAAAAATGTGTAAATAAAGAGCACAGCTCCTGCTTCCAGGGAAAAGTCCTCTGTGGAAGTCGGCTGCGCTGCATTATGCCAGAGTCGCTCTAATGCATATTTCTCTTCCCAGACTGGCTCCCCTGTGATCAAGCAACAGTTTATGTAATGCAATAGATCTCTTGCAATAAGAATAAGGCTTTAGCCAGGATTGGGACAAGATAAATTCGTTTAATAATATCTGGTGGCTGGGACCGGTCACTCTTTTTTAAAATAAGGACAGTCATTTTTAATGTGCTACTTGATGTAATCATTGACTGGCTGTAGCCCAGGTAATATCAGAGAGCATGATATCTCTCTTTCTCTGCCTTAGGCTAGCAAAAGTTTCTCATAAAGCATCTCTGTAAGTAGAAATGCTGTAAAGAAGGGACTTTTACAACGAAATTGTAGAAGAGAATACTATTGTCAAAACTTGACCCTTTGATCTTTTGTAAAGAAGAACAGTTCATTCTGTCATGGCTAGCAGATCAAAAGAAATATGAAATGGGCATGATGCACATGGGTGAAATATGTGAAACCAGGGACTTTTCAGATAACATAAGTAACTGAAGCAACTTTATGTGATCAGATTTAGATAAGACAGGATTCTATAATGTGACTAAATGGTCATATAATGTACCCAATTGTACTGCTTGTACGACAAAGTTTTGTTAGAGCATCATTAAATATGTGCATCATTACATTCACATCTCTTTTAGAAAAATTTACTGAAGTTACTTTATGAAATCATATTTAGATAAGACAGAACTCTATAATGAGAGTAAAACTAAGGTGCGACTAAGTTAGAGGTCATGCTGGTCAAACCTCTGTCTCAACACTGTTAAAAGAGTAGTTCAATCAAAAATTAAAATCTGCTGAAAATTTACTCACCCTCAGACCTTCCAAGATGTAGAAGAGTTTATTTCTTAATCCAAGCTGATTTGGAGAAATGTAGCATTATATCACTTGCCATGTCGTAAAGGCAACAGGGGAGCCAATGTTAGGACAATTCTAATGGCCCTGATCAGAAAGGGGGCCAAATTCCTCCCATTCTCATTTTTTGGGTGAACTATTTCTCTAAGGCCTTTTTTTAAGCTTAGTCCCAGTGTCTTATGATTGTAGATTGGCCTTACATAAATTAGGTTTTAATTAATCATTTATATGATGTTACTATTGTTGACATTTGCAATCATCTGCATCACGTCAAAATGAGTTTACTCTCTGCATCTCTCAAATGCACTGTTATGTGGGACCAAAAGTGCTGTGTTATTGATAATTACACCTTTTGTTTCCAACAAAATAATAATATCACTAATTATTATTGGTTTTTGTACCTTGGGTTTCTTTTTATAGTACCACCACTTTTAAATGTCAATCTAACAACATTTTGACAATTTGACATTTCCTGTTAAAGTGTCACCTCTTTTGTAATGTATAGTTTAAATTGTAAAAGTTTTGTACATTTATGATATAAACCATATCCAGAACTTTAATAGAATGAATGAAACCACACAGAATAGCCGATGATCTGTTAGATACCTCATTTCTGTCTCACCCCTCATTAACTCTGCTGTTGCTGAACGTATTCTACCATTCTGATCTATTAACTGGAATAGTTGTACGATTGGAAAAAAAAAAAAAAAAAAATAGGCAGCCAACTTTTCTCATTACACTGATTCCATTAATATGCAGCGTATGGCCTATCGCCAACTGCATTACATTCTGCCAGCTAAACAATACCAGAATTTAACCTAACTGATCATTGTTGACTGATCTAGTTCGCTAATCACTTGTTTGATTGTAGTCATTTGTGTGCTTATGCTAAAGCATGAAATATTTGAGGTGCACTAATTGACTAATTGTTTTCCATGCTTTGAAAAAGGTACTCTTAGATAGTGACACCTGTTGGTGTGGATGTATGTAAGAACTAAAGTTTTGTCACTTATGATTAATACATTTTGCTTGATTGAAATTTTAGGGAAGATGATACAGTTAATTGTGTTAACATAATGAATATAGATATAAATAGAAGTAAGTATATTTTGGTTGAACTATCCATTTAAGTGGAAAAATTAATTACTTTGTACACAGAAGTGAAATTAAACAGAAATGTAGTTTATCGAGAGCATTTTACACATAGTCGTGGTGATTCATCTCAGGATTGGCTCAAGTGCGCTGTAAATCTCTGCATTATTAGATTCTCATCACTTCGAATTGCCGCTACTGTTTCTGAATAGATGTCATTCTTTATATTTCTAAACTCTCAACCACATGTACTTACAAAGAGAGGATGTGTTTTGTTGTCTAACCTGCAGTTCAGTATCCACCCTTGGGCAGCAGAAAGGCAGATGTTGAATGAGCCACATTCATGAGCAGAATAGCTTCTGGACCTGTGCGGAATTAAATCGGCTCTTAATTGAGGCTCGACTTTAATGCTGTTTTTGATGATGCTGTGAGAATTCCACTTTGCTGGAAGTGCTTGCCTGTGGCAGTCCTCTAAATGATTAGCTCTTTGGTACCAAAAAAGCTCTCGGAGTTGAGTTTGAGTCAGTTTGAGTCTATACAACTGCACTCACACCTGTCAGGCTGGACTGGCTGTCCCCTTTTATTACATGTGGTTTAACAGGATTTGCAGATGACTTATTTTATGTATGGATTTATGTCTAGACTTGAGAGAAAATTAAAGAGTACACCTTCCCACCTCCAGTCATTGCTCTTATAATGCTATTACGAGCAGAGGAAACATCAGCCATGCAGTACTCTGAGCTTTTAGACTTCTGAATGTTTCGCGCAAATTTGGAAAAGAGTAATTTAAATACTGCTACTCTTTTGTCCTCAGTCGGCTGCACACTTAGATTTTTCTAGTGATTTCACTGTCTGAGACTGCATTGAGCAATTAAAATTAGTTTGGTCTTAGAGCAAAATTGGTAGTCTTAGACTGTTTGGTGTAACATGCTCAACTATGACGGCTCAACTATCTGTCTATGTGTCTTTCTATACATCCATTTGACCATCCATCCATGATATCTTCTTTTCACGTTACGATTGTTAAAAAAAATAAATCCTCAACCTCACCCTCAAGAACAAGCAGTTCACAGTTTCCCTCTTTCATTCAGTCACTGTCTGTAGACACTTAGATTTCTTTTTCCCTTATTTTCCAGGCAGAACATTGCAGACATTACCACAAGTGCTTGCAGGGGTTTTCATTTGCAGTACCATTTCAATTTCACGTGTCAATGAGGATGTCAGAACAACCTTAGACTGCCCAGTCAACGCTGTCGGTTGTGACCACAGTCTGCTAAGATGTGTAACATACAGCGTGACATAAAAGACAGTTGATATCATGCAGTCCCTCAGCCGTTACTCAAGATCTGTCTGGGGTCACACCGCACAATCTGACATGCAACAATCGTAAAATAACATACCATTAAAGAGAGTCTTTGTGCTGTAGCTACCTCAGAATCTGAAGGAGTATTTAATGTTGCACAGCCTCGGTAGATGCACAGTAAACCATAGGTTGTCTTTTGCTTTAGAGTTTTGGCTCAGGCTTTGGGGCTGTGACCTAGATTACCTCTTAATGGCACCAGAAGTGCACAAAGAGGATGTTAACCACTTTGGAGCCCATTACAAGAACAACCAGGGGCATGTTTGGCCACAACCCTCAGGTAAAGTGTGTTATCTTGTCCATTGTGATTTCTGCACTATTGAATGTGAGCTTGTGTGGATAAAGCAAGAGCTGGTTTATTATTTGCTTTTTTAGAAGCTCTCTAAATCCATGTAAAGTTCTTTAAAGCAACATGAATGACAGGAACTCTGGGGATACACTATACTGTATATTGGCACCATGTTGGTTATCAGCCGGTATTTAGATATTTAGACATTCAATTGTGTGAATATTTACATTTAGATTACTTTGCTGTTGTTGATGATCACTGAAAGTTAATGTTTAAAATGACTAATATATTAACACTGCTAAATGTAGGCTAACCATTAGCAAATCTCAAAATAATCATACTGTGTATGTTTTGATGTCTAAATTTACTTGAAGCATTTAATTAAATTATTTTAGTATAGTTGTTTAATTAATTTAATTATAATAATTAAACAGTAGTATAACATTTTAATATCTGCCTATTATTGGTTATCAGCAACAACATGAAAATAATTATCTGTAGGAATTTTTTATATTGGTGCATCCCTAAGGGCCTTTTTGTGCCGCTAATATAGACATTTACAGTGTATCTGCTGATCTCTTAAGGAATACTCTGAAAACATGTTTAGGGAATAGTAAATAGTGAGAATAGTTTGGCTTTAAAGGGATAGGTTAAACAAAAATTGAAGTCCTGTCATCATTTACTCATCAAAGAGAAGGTATTTAGGTAAAGAGAAGGTAACACACAAAAGAAGGTATTTTGAAAAATCTAACATTTATCAAAATATCTTCGTATGTGTTCCACAGTATAAAAAAAGTCATATAGGTTTGGAACTATACAGAATGATCATTTCCGGGAGAGCTATCCCTTTAAATATTGGATATTACAGTGAGGAACATATTGACAGTCGTTTCAGTTTCTGATAGCTTGATGAAGTGTATTGCACCAGGAGTTGACGATTGACCCTGTGAAATGATTCAGTCAAACTGCAAAATAAAAATCTCTCAATTAATTTTAAATGTCTGTTAGAGGATCAAAATTGCTAAGTGCAAATATTAGCACACTAAATGACATTCAATATGATAGTCATTAAATGACTTTTATTTTATGGACCATAATGTGAAGAGTCAGATGTAATACGCCCTTCATACCATATCACGCAAGACTGAATCAATCTAATGGCTCTCACTTAGTGTTTGAATGCCAATCACTTGCAGTTATTGTGCTCACATTTCAACAAACTTTCTGCCCTATGCACCGATTTAACTATGAATGTCAGTCTAAGAGACAGGATTAGCCCCCCTTTCCCACAAGAGAAAGACAGCATAAAGTGCTGTGTGTGTTATTCATATGAGACCTCCATCCAAAACATCAATTTTCGATCAATATCCAACAAAATCTCATTAAAACATTATACATCCTGCTGTGGAAATTACTTCTGGATGACATCTTTGTCATATGTCAAGAAGGATATCTGTCTTGCTCAGCCATGCAGAAAAATTTTATTTTAAGCCGGGAATTGGAGTCACACAAAACAGGAAAGTAGGGCTGAAACCACAGGAGGGAGAGTGAGATGACACGATTTGTGATTTTTGGGATTGACACCGCATACCTTATTCATAGGTTCCAGACCTCTGTCTACACTGGTTTTGCTTTTTAATGACCCCAGCATCTGTAAACTATGCATGATACCTAGTCAAAACCTAGTCATAGGCCTAAATGCATCCGTGATCTGACTGGATTTCTGGAAACAGATTTTTTTTTTTTTCCAACAGACTGTTTAATCATTTTTACAATTAGTATTAATTATTAAAATTATGATTGTTATTATTAATTCGTTTTTTTTTTCTTTGTTATTGTCGGTTACTCACCTCTCCTCATTTTAGGGCATTTTCACACCTGACTCGTTTGGGACTGAACGAGGTGGTCTCAGCTCAATTGAAAACAAACTCTGGAGTGGTTCACTTGTGGTGAGAAAGCAATCTGACCCAATGGACCATCAAACCAAGCTGTATCAATTCATAATGGGGAATGCATTACATCAAAAAACAGCAGTGTCTGATTCTGTGGGTGAGCACATTAGTTATCGCAGCTGGAAACCAAGGAGCATCTCTTCATCTCAAAATGTTGTAGAATTTCACTTCTCCGAAACAAGTGCATTGCAAGAATGCTGTCCCAATGAAGCCTTGATTCTCACTCTGATAAGGTAACACATACTTGTACTGTATTCATGCTCCAATATAAATGGCTATTGTATGGAAAAAGGTTCCTTTTTTTTGTTCCATAGAACAAAGACTTATGGGTTTGAAATGACATGTGAATACATTTTTATATTTGGGTGAACTGATCTTTTAAATGATTAAATTCAGACTGCTGCTGGGGTTATGAATGTGTGCTCTTTTGAATTGAAATGCAGTGCAAAACTTTGTTAATGTTGTGTTAGCCGCTGGAGGCTAAACTCTATTGCACAGACCTCACTTGTCACACAGTGAGTACTTTATCAAGAATATATGATTACCATAAATTTGCAATTCCACTTTATTGTCATGATTTAAAAGGTCATAAACAGTGATGACATAATTCATTCAGTTATTTACTTCCATAAAATTAGTCCATGGTTTGAGTTCAGAGCTGCAGGTTATGTAGACAGTATTTCCTCACAGAGTGCATCGAACTGACACCATCGATGGAGCAACTGTATTATTTAGACTTGTTGATTAAAGTAATTCATTCTGAAGCTATAGCAATTTATACTGACCATAACTTTAATACTCATATTTAACAAAGTCTCTGGGGAAATAACATCTATGCCTAAAGTTTGGTGAGATTTATAGAATGGAATGACATATTGATTCAACTGTTAACAAAGCAATGCATTTTTAAGTTCACATTTTCATTATTCATTCAGTTTCGCCAGATATTAGATTGCTTTTGAATCACTTTGCTATTTCAGTCCTTCGTTTCACTTGATATTCATACATCCCTGCTTATGAATAGCAGAAGTCTGGCTCTTATTGATTTAAGGTGCTTTTTTCACAGCAAATTTGCATGGCTAACAGCCCGGGGGCAGATGAAAACTATCGGAGAGTGTCAGATTTTCAAAGCAAACATGGAGAATACAGGTATTGATCCACTCTTCGGCAGGCTTTTATCTGGGAGTAGCTTAATACCACGACAGGAATAAAAGACTTTGAGGATGAGAAAAAGACCAGAAAGAGCCATTAGACGGCGGTTTGTGAGGCGCATCAGATTTATCCCCGTGCTCTCAGGAGAAGGAACCATGGCAGCGTAAAGCATGACAGATAACTCTGATCTATGTTTATTTGATGGCAGTCATTCCAAAAGACATTGCAACACAAGACCACTACCCACCATATTTTAATTCATTCGGTCGATTGCATTCAATTCTCAATGTATGCAATTTGTCATATGCATCATTGGGAGAGCTCTTGAATTTGTTTGCAAACACATCCACAGAGTGGATGCTATAGGATTATTGGCCTGACACCTCAGATATCACCTCTGTAAAGCTGATTAGTCTGAATTGAAAAGCTAATACTCCATTTAGCAGCTGTGAATTGCCTTGAAAACCTTCTTAGCATGCCGCCATAGTGTCAAGCTCTGACAGTTTGTTTAACACCATCACTCCTGGAATCCCCTTCGTGTTTGAAGCAGACTCTTTCATCCTATAGATATCCTCAGCCCGAAGTCACAGAATGTGCAAGATAATGCTTAAGCTGAGGTTAGTGCAGTGGATATGTCCCCCCCCCCCCCCA
>NW_015537969.1:2180124-2185768 GCF_001515605.1 Sinocyclocheilus anshuiensis
TTGTGTTGCAATCCTCACATGTATTTAATATCTTGTTGTGAAAAATGGCAACATGCTTGGCGCCTAATTTCATGTTGGCTTTTCCCACCCAAACATATTCCATCCTCATATGCCACATCTGGAGTCTGTGAAACATTTAGGGAGACTTCCTGCTGTATATCACTGTCATTTATATTAGTTGTAGCATTGTGTCAGGTGTTGTTATGTGCAGTTAATGAATCCATTTACAATGGGCCGTCTGTTTGTAAAGCAGGAATGTGTTGCTTTGAGAGCTGGGGTTTCTGATGCCTAATATTGTGCATCATCTGTTTGATTTCCTGTGTGGATAAGATTGATGAATGCGGGAGCCTGGTTGGCAGGCCAATTCCCTCCATTCTGCTCCATTCATCTAAAAAGGTTCTGTTTTTTGAAGCTGCCATTCAAACGTTGGGGGGCTTTGTTTTGTTTAAAGAGGAGCGGACAGATGAGAAAGGTGCTGGACAGGTGGCGACCATCAGTAATTGCTCTGGATATGGTCCAGCATTTGCTTGACTCTGTTGTAACTTGTTCATTCTTAAGGCTTCACCCTATGACCCAACTCAAAACAATTTTATGTTGCAAATGTCAAAACTTCCATCTGTTTGCACTAAAAAAGTAATTGTGTCGGATGTATCTTTGATTCCCTTTCAAGGTTTGTTGAAATATGAAGTTCTGCTGTAACTTCATCCTGTGAATGGCTGTGATAAGTCTTTGATGGATGTAGTTTAGAAAGTATAAGTTCATGGAACTCTTCATTACTAATTTTTTTGTGGATAAAAATTGGCGTTTTGGTATAGCTTTGGTTTTACTGAGAACAAAGTTTGGATTAGATCTGAGTTGTTCACTGACGAGCTGCGCAAAACCACATTCATATTCGCGCGATTTTTTGCGCAGCTCGTCAGTGAACAACGGCTCTGTGTAGTTAATGCTGTTCAATGTGAAAGCACGCAGGTGATGGAGATTTACCGCTGATTACAGAACCGGCTTTCTGACAAGATGCGCATTAAATATCGCATGCGATTTATCGTGCAGCCCTAATCTGAGTAGTGCAATGACCTGTCTGTTCTTCAAGGGAAGAATAAGCTTATTGGTCACTACCAAGGTCATGGGGACACCATCCTTAGTTGCATTGTTGGCCTTTTTTGTCTTTTAAATGTTTAGATAATCAATAACTGATCTACAGTTCTGTCTAGCTGTGACTTTAGATAGGACAAGCAGTTTGGAGAATGGATGGATGGTGGTCTGTCTAGATACACACATACAAAAAAAAGGTTCTTCAGCGGTTTTTCTGTGGTTCTTTGGCGTGGTTAATCTGCTATATAGCATCACTGCCATACAAATAACCCATTAAGCCCCTGTATAGTTTTTTAAAGGTTCTCTAACTGTAGTCTCTTATGGCACTTTTCCACTGCATGGTACGACTCTGCTCAGTACGGCTCAGTACGGCATGGCACGGTTTGGCTCGGCACGGTTTGCGTTTCCACTGCAGTTCAGTACCGCTTTAGAGTGGGCGGGATTATTCACATTTCGTTATAGTTGCGCCGCCTCTACTACCACGACTCCTAAAAAAAACTTTTTCATTCCGCGACGCCCCATCAAGCTCTCGCTGGATCCGCTCCTCTGCTATCAACGAGAGGAACGCCTGTACTTCCGCAACAGACAACAAAACTTTTTGGTTGTTAAAAAAAAGGTGCGCTCGTTCAAAACAGTTGCGTTCGATCCTTCGCTGGCTGTGCTGATTTAAATCTAGCGGTTCTTTTGTGTTTGTGTCGCAAATTCAGTGACGCAGGTAGTGACGATTCTCTCCAGCCAATCCGTGATCAGCAGAGTTTACACGTCACGTTTTGGTAACAGTACGGTTCACTTGTACTAAAAAAAGTACCAGGTACCAGGTACTGTACCCAGTGGAAAACCCCCCAAAAGTGAACCGTACCGAGCCGTACCGTGCCGTACCATGCAGTGGAAAAGCGCCATTAGTGTAGTTGGGGGAAGGATTAAAAACGACATTAAAATACAGTGTATTTCCTGAAGATAACGTTGTTTTCAACCTTTTTGCCACCAAGACCCCGTGTAAGGAAATATTAGTGAAAAAAGTATAAAAGTGATTCAAAACAGCTTTTGCCATTGTAATAAATTCCCATTCATAGCAAACATATAAGAGTGGAGTAACATATATAAAATCTAAGGAGGAGAATGAGGTTCCTTTTATGGTTCTACACAGCAGCCATTGACAAAGGTGCTGTATAGGACCTTTAAAGATAGGTGCTATATGGCACTTGAAGTTGTTCCCCTATGGTCACAATCCAATGAACCCTATTTAACACCATTTTTTAGAGTGTAGAATGCAGATCCAAATACATTTTCAAAAAGTGTGCAAAAATAGTACCTTTAGGGGTACAACAGGCTGTCACTCGGACAGTTCCTTTGAAGGGACAAATTTACATCTTATCTGCCTCTAAAAGATGCATGTTAGTACCTTAGAGTAGTGATATGTACCCTTAAGGTACAACTATGAACCGTTTAGGGATAAATAAGATACAGAAATCCCATTGAGGGTACTACACCAGTGACATGCTATTCTTCCCCTAAAGGCACAATGTTTGCACATTTTCTTCTTTTAGTATATTGAGTTGCATACATCTTTACTGAGAAATCTCTAACTTGTTTTTTTTTTTCTTCTTTTTTTCCCCAGAGTTCACTAACTAAGAATGTTCTAGGGTTAATCGTCAGGCAAAAAAGGGTGCCCTTCGGTTAAGGCTTGCGCAAGTAAAGGACACTGCATCTCACTTATGGGGCCTAGGGTCCAAAACGCCCAATCAAGGGCATAAACTCATGCAAATCTGGCATGTCTAAATTTGTGGAAGTGCCATTTAAGTGCTGTCATGTCACCTCTTCATCAAAGTTTCATCCTGCCAGGAGACTGACAGATCATAGATCTGATGGAGCCTTGACATTGAGCCCAGATCCCATTTGGGATAACTGGCGTAATGGAGTCCCAGAGAACCAGGGGCCTTGTGTCCGACTGTCCACATAGGTCAAGGCTTTGAAGGTCTGCTTTATGTCCAGGATAGTGGCTTTTTAGATCGCTGCCATGACCCAGATGGGATCCGGCGAGACCTCTTTGCCCATAGCCATTGCTTTCAAGCACATTATTAGCACAGCATAGTAATGGGTGTAGCAGAGACACCACCAGCACACATGCCAACTGCAGCGGAGGGCTATGTCTGCAGGCAAGCTGGCAGTCCCTGCACACTGACAGGGAAGGAGACTGTCCTGCTCTGTTCCCATTGTTTTCCAGCCACTTTGTTTTTAAAGGAGGTCAAACTGCCCGAGGGAGAGATGCACAAGGTAGCACCAGGGTGATGTGTGTTAGGAGAAACTCACTCTACAAGGTGAAGAGTGGAGACATGTTGTCACAGCAAAGGCTGAATCTGGTATGATGGCTCAAGGTAAGTTGTACTGGTAGTTGCACTACTTATTCCAATGGGAAGAAAAATAAGGAAACTAAAACAAAACAGCTTTTGGCAGGATTATTTGCTCTTTACACTTGGACAGGCAGCCAGAACAGCCACTCATAATTAAAGACTAGCTTCCTGTTTAATGCGGCTGGCCTCTTGAGCCACTCCCAGCTGCTGTTTGGAAATGTTAGCTTGCCAGCTGTGAGCCTCCGCCAGTGGGTTCCCTTGGGGACCGGGCCTACAGCGTGCATCTAAACAACCGATGTAGCCCTTTGCACACCTGTTTACCCAATATCAATCACAATCTCTTTGAAGTAAGATTCACATTGGCGAGTTTCACCAAACTGTTTAGATTGGATTTACTGCAATATTGGGTGATAGTTGCTGTGGAGATCCATCCCTCCTCCTCTCTGCTCTGCTTCCAGGGACTCTCAAGGGAGGAATTATTTCAGCTTGCGACTAACCTAGAGTAATTAATTAATATCTGGTGTTAATTAAACTTGTGAATTGTAGTCATTTTAAATGTAGTATTTACCGTTCTGTGGTGGGTGATACAAGATTTATCACCTGTTTGAGCAAGGCCAGAGTGAACATTAGTTAAGAAGAATAGCACAAATTAATCTGGGGTCTAGGAGCACAGACAACTAAAAAGTAGCTGTTTCGGATCTACTGATTACCTGCATATTTCCCATGCTTTTTCCAATGTTTTTGCAGAAAACTTCTAAAGTGCAAGGTCAACATAAAACCTGAACTGATGTATCACTGTAATTTCAAGACAACACTGTCAACCTGTTGGTGAACTGGAAGAGTTTAGTGGTTGCCTATAAAAAGCAGAGAATAGTCCATGAGCCCATAGTGCTCTTTTAAGTCTGCAGCTGCACTGAATAGTGCTGTATACAGTACTTAAGACACAAACAAACACAGTCTAGTTTTTCTTTCTTTCTTTCTTTCTTTCTTTCTTTCTTTCTTTCTCTCTCTTTCTCTCTTTCTATCTTTCTTTCTTTATTTCTTTCCGGCTCAACATCATGTTGTCTGTCAGCCATCGGCGATGGACGATGGCATCGTCTATCAGCCCAACCCTATTGAAAATACTGATTGGATATATATTCTGTGTTCCTTTGGTGGGAAAAGTGGATGTCAGAAATTCATAATTTCACATACCATAGACATCAAGATGGCTACTAAACTAATAGAGAACTTTTTATTAGCTGAGCAATTATTTTTATTTGCATTAGGTGTAGGGTTGGGTACCGAAACCCGGTGCCAATATGGCACCGGTACCTATGTAACCAGTATGTACTAGAACCGAATCCGAACGCAGATTTCGGTGCCATGCCTGAGCGATCGATTTAAATATTTGTCCTCTGGTTCTCCGAAACGGACGTAAGAAGCATCATCACTGGCACCGTACGTGAAAAATCATTTCCCGACTGAGAAAATGCACGTGAACGTAAGTCGGAAAGCTCTAATAATACAAATCCAACACATCTTTGTAGTAACGCAAGTGTCCATGTTGTTTTCACATTCCGACTTAAAAGCACAATTTGGGAAATGAGAGCATCCGAGGAGCGCGTGAATGCAGTAATTGCACTTGCTCTGATGGCAGCAGTTAGCCTTCCGTTAACTAAGCTAAACATGCTTAAATTAAAATGCCTAAAGCTAAACTTTCCTTGTATTCACATTTCTAAACTTGTTGTCCAACAAAAGAGAGCATTATAACCTTTTTACTCCACAACACCAGTCAAATGCTTCCTTTTGTGATCTGATGAGGCTTCTTGTCACAGAATGAGGCAGAAAATATGTTCCATATGCTACTTTAAAAAGAATACATCGATTAGCAATAGATTATAAATTAGGGTGACCATACGTCCTCTTTTCCCCGGACATGTCCTCTTTTTGGACCTACAAAAATGTGTCCGGCCGGGATTTCTTAATTGCCCAAAATGTCTGGGATTCTGTTTTCTTAATCCCACTCCCGTTGAATCTCTGACCATTGCCGCTTGCTCCCGCAACATGTGTTTCACTCCCGCGATATTTGTGTCCACTCCTTTAAACATTCTAATATTGTGTATAACTTTGGCACATCAGGGAGCCGCTCTCAGGATGCGGAGTATTTAAATATTTTTGAATGAGCGTTTGCGCTGTTTACTTTCACTTTCGATTTCGCG
>NW_015537969.1:2185862-2197438 GCF_001515605.1 Sinocyclocheilus anshuiensis
TGTTTTTTGAACATTAAAGCATGTCAACATATTCTGTTACACCAAATACACAAAATAATGATCTTTAAAAAAGCATCTTATGACCCTCTTAATATTTTCAAGAAACGGCTGAAAACACATCTCTTTCATCTTCATTTGACCCTCTAACTTTAGCACTCTATATTCTAATGCTACTTCTAATTTTATCTGCTTGCTTTTTTTAATGAAAAAACTTGACTCTCTAGCATTTGCACTCTCTATTCTATTTCTATTCTTATGGCCAATCCATCATTTTTTGGGGGATTTTTTATTTATTTATTTATTTATGTATTTATGTTTTAATAAGTATCGGTTCAGGCACCGTTTAGGCGCCGGAACCATTTTAAAAGTATCGATTTGGCACCGGTATCGAAAAAAAAACAAACGATACCCAATCCTAATTAGGTGTTCACCTGTGATAATTCGCTGATAATTGCTATCTCAAGGGCTGGTTGATTCACAGGCTCAGATTGATTCATTGTGCTACAATATCATTAAAAGTCAGCTGTCAGGACAGATGGTGCATGTCAATCAAAGCAGTCTCATTAATATTCATAAAAACAGCTGCATGCAGTCCAAGTGAGACTCAAGTTAGATACATTACTATTAACCTCAGCACTAAAGCCGAATGCTTTTAACAAAGTTAGAGAAGAACACATTCTTATATCAAGATTAGGCAAATTACACAACATTGACAAATCTCTTCCCTTAGTAGTGGTGCTGCAGCCCTGCATTAATTCGGGCTCCCAGTGTGCGCTTGTATGGCAGGGAGGCGAAGCCCACCCTGCAGTAGCGCTTTCCTTTGCAGGGACAGTCGCAGTTCTGTTTCAGAGACAGAGACAGCCACCCGTGGCTAAAAATAACTATTGTTTTTAATGTTTAATAACTTTTGAGCCGCTAATCCTATCTGAATGCTTTAAAAAGTGTTGTAAAGCGGAGATTCTCTTATTTGGATATTCAGAGGCTCCGCAGCACACGTGATTACGTCATCACATTTTGACAACATTGATTCGTCAGAAGAAACCAATAAAAAATGACCCCTACTTAATAAGAATCACATACTAAAGTGTAATAAAATACTTCTTTTTGTTCCCTCCTGGTAGAATGACCTGCCCAGCTCAATCCAAGCAGCTGAGTCCTTAATATTTTCAAGAAACAGCTGAAAACACATCTCTTTCATCTTCATTTGACCCTCTAACTCTAGCACTCTATATTCTAATGCTACTTCTAATTTTATCTGCTTCTTTTTTTTAATAAAAAAACTTGACTCTCTTAACATTTGCACTCTCTATTCTATTTCTATTCTTATGGCCAATCCATCATTTTTTGGGGGATTTTTTATTTATTTATTTATTTATTTATTTATGTTTTAATAAGTAGCGGTTCAGGCACCGTTTAGGCGCCGGAACCATTTTAAAAGTATCGATTTGGCACCGTTATCGAAAAAAAAAAAAAACGATACCCAACCCTAATTAGGTGTTCACCTGTGATAATTCGTTGATAATTGCTATCTCAAGGGCTGGTTGATTCACAGGCTCAGATTGATTCATTGTGCTACAGTATCATTAAAAGTCAGCTGTCAGGACAGATGGTGCATGTCAATCAAAGCAGTCTCATTAATATTAATAAAAACAGCTGCATGCAGTCCAAGTGAGACTCAAGTTAGATACATTACTATTAACCTCAGCACTAAAGCCGAATGCTTTTAACAAAGTTAGAGAAGAACACATTCTTATATCAAGATTAGGCAAATTACACAACATTGACAAATCTCTTCCCTTAGTAGTGGTGCTGCAGCCCTGCATTAATTCGGCCTCCCAGTGTGCGCTTGTACGGCAGGGAGGCGAAGCCCACCCTGCAGTAGCGCTTTCCTTTGCAGGGACAGTCGCAGTTCTGTTTAACCCTCAAAGACAGAGACAGCCACCCGTGGCTAAAAATAACTATTGTTTTTAATGTTTAATAACTTTTGAACCGCTAATCCTATCTGAATGCTTTAAAAAGTGTTGTAAAGTGGAGATTCTCTTATTTGGATATTCAGAGGCTCCGCAGCACACGTGATTACGTAATGACCCCTACTTAATAAGAATCACATACTAAAGTGTAGTAAAATACTTGAAGACTGATTTGATATATGTACAGGTCCATCTCAATAAATTAGAATGTCGTGGAAAAGTTAATTTATTTCAGTAATTCAACTCAAATTGTGAAACTCGTGTATTTTTATTGAGATGCACCTGCATATACAGTATATAGGCTTTATATACAGTTAAGTTGAGAGTGACTCTTGAAGGACTAGTACCACATCCTCTTGTACCACTGTTTAAAGAATTTATCTTCCAGAATCTGGCAGTAAGTTTTCGGAGTTCATTTGTAGTCCATCTCTAGATTTTATCTGTAGAAGATAACCTGCTTAATAATTATGCACACCTGAATATAAGGCGTTTTTCACTTCCAGCCTTCATGAACAATACTATATAGATTATAAGTGATTAAATACAAGATTAATAGTAGTTATTAAGATTGATGTTGTTTGAAATTGGTAAAATGTGCTTGGAAAAAAATATAATCAGAATCTCAACTTGCATAATAATTATGCATGCACTGTATTTTTCCTCTTCTGCTGTCGTGGTAATGCAAGAAATGTTGTGAATGGTTGTCAAGGCAGCCAGTCAGAATTTAGCAGCCTCGTCTCTGATTGGCTGGAATTATGGCATATTGTAATGCTGGGTTGCGTTGAGCAAGTGAGCCGTTGTCATTTAGAGAGCGGGCAGGCATCAAGGGAGCAAGCTAGTGAAACGTTGCACCCGCAAAAGAGGTCTGCACACATCCAAAAACTTATTTTAAATGCAAAGTTGATTTTCGTGGGCTTGAAATACTTTTTTCTTTGCGAAACGAGCATTTTCTCCACAAAACTCAGACTTTTGTGTGCTCAAAATATGATATTTCGCGTGCAGAATTGTGGCAGAGATCTAAGCCTATAAAATAACATATTTGCATGAGAGAACTCTCTGAAAAAGCCTAGAAGTTTGTGAATCATTTTCACTGTTTGTATTTTTGTTGCAGAAGACAAATTGTGCAATTGTTTTCACTAAATTGCTGCATGGTTTGTGTTTGTTGTTGTTCATACTGAGATTGAAAACATATTTCTCTGAAAAAAAGTCACTTTTTTACTGTTTTGTTATTATATAACACTGATTCCATTTTCTTTACTCCCTAAATGTTTTTTAGACACATCTATATTGTTAGTAAACTAAATAGACCTGTTTTTCACTGAAAAGCGCCTATAACAATATTGTAATAAATGGCTATAACTTGCTTGGGTAATGTTATGTGGACAAAATTTTATTTGGAAGTGTAAAAACACCCAATTGTTGCCTGCGTTTTTCTTAAAATTCTGGAAATTCATTAAGTCTTAGAGAAAACAAAAGGAAAACTGGGACTTTAAAGTTTTTCTGTTTATAATGATATATGACACTTGATGCTGACTGCTAGAATAGGTCTTACAAAACAAAGAAAAGTTGAAAAAAAGTGTTTGAAAGCATTACATAGGTGGGCAAGATAGCATAGAATTATACATTTTTGTCTCAATATAGGATTTTTCTTTAATTTTCTGCATAGGTCATGACATCTTCTCTTATTATACGTATATATGTGTGTGACTGTGGTTTGACTGTGCCCCAGTTGAGTGAAGCAGGTGGAAATGTTTGGAGATGCAAGTGAAGACAATAATAAAGTGCTGTTTGGCATAAGGAGTGTCTTATTAAAAGTGAGGGATTTTGAAGGTGAAAAGAACCTTCTGCATTCATTCAGAGGACAGCAAAGGTAGTGAGTTTGACAGCTGATGCTCATGGCACTCTTCAGAGAGACTGGTTTTTCATGTTGAGGTAAAAGCAGATGATTTCAGTATGCAGAGTAGCATCGGTGAGACCTTGGGATGTAGATGTTGACAGGATAAAGCCAAACCCTACACTCATTGACCTTCATGATTGGATAATTAATTTATGATGAGCTCGCAGTGTGCTTAAGCACTGTAGGTGAAGCATCTTAATTTGTATGAATCCACTCTCAACAAGTTGCATGGTTATTTAGAGGGATAAAATGGATAGTTCAAGACCTGGATTGTGTCTGGTCAATACATCAATCCAGTCTTGCTAAAATGTGCAATGTTGTAGGCTAATTGCTATGTGAATCACTGTTCACCTAGTTTCTGAATGTTTTACTGTGCAGCACCAAGTTTTAACCTCTGTTTACATGTCAGGGACTATATTGTTGTACCATTCTAATGCTCATTTGTTTTGGCAAATTTGGTTTGGTACTACTTGTAGTTTTTTTTTTTTTTTGGAGAAAAATAGTGTTTAAATGAATACAAATATAAATAAATGTTACAAAAATAATAAAATTTTAATACATTTTATATTATATCATTATTTCAATGTATTAAAATGTTATTAAAATGTATGCTTTATAAAGACTGGAAACCACGCGATTAATGAGTTATTTTATTGAATTGGCAGCCATACTATATTTCCTTTATATAGATTTTAGGGTCCTTGGCAAAGGAGATCATCATTTTCCTGGGATTTTTGTTCAGTTCAAATTTTTCCTCCAGAATCTGAATTCTGATAGAGCCGCCTCATGCCTCCATCTTGTTTTTAATCTTTCACACTTTCACTGAATGTGCCACAGTTCATGAATACCACAGTGTTAAACCTCAAGTCATGACAGCAAAGATGAAGATCGCATTAATGTCACCAAGACAACAGAGCATAGAATGTCTTGATCTTCAAAAGAGAAAGACCCTGATAGGTTTCCCTCCTCACACGCGCATAAGTATGCTGGAGCTCATCCATTTCCTATAGAAAGGCTATAAATAATTTCTGTGAGATCTATGAATTTCCATGTCTTTTTAACAACATTCCGTACTCCATAATTGGCAGTAACCTTAAAGGTGTCTTTTTACATCTCTGCTAATTATATCCTGATCATTTCCAAAGATGAGTATGGCTGACGAGGAATTGAGTTAAATGCTCTGCGTTTCATTTTGCCTAGCAGCTAGGACACGTGACTTCTTTCTGTTGAGAGCTGCACCTTTAGTGAACATAAATCTGCTGGTCTTTGGGTGGCTGAGACTCCTGTGGCTCTGGAGGATGTGACTTTGCAGTGTGAAGCACGGTGCAATGGGCCGATGGTGTTTAAGGAAATGAGCTCGTGGTTGGCGCTGAGTCCTCATAAATCAAAGAGCAAGTGAATAATTGGGCTGTGGATTGAAACCTGAGTAGCCATCGCCACAGGTATACTGCGACATTGGGCTGGCAACTGCCATATATCACACACACACAGAAGCAGACACCAGAAATGACACAGGATCGTGTGTGTGTGTTTCACTGGGTGACATTTTTCCCTTCACTTTTATGCAGTTGTAACTTGTATAAGTTGAACTTGTTTGTGATTTAGTGCGGCATTTACAGCTTACAAATCATTACCTAAAATCAGTCAATGACAAACACTGTTAAAGATGCAGTATCAATTGTAAATAAACTACAAGTAGCATATCATTTTTGGTTATTAAAGTCTTTTAAAAATATAAAACTGTCTTCTGTTATCAGTTATTGGTAACATGGCCATGCAGAATATACCTATGATATTGAAATGCAGGAATTGCCATAAAGTTTCCAAGCCATATGCATTTAAAATAGACATGTATAAAAAAAAGATCAAACTGCAAACAAAAAAAAGAAAAGTTTGTATTTATTTTTTTACTTATTTACTTATTGCTTGTTTGTTTCAAAAATAACTCAACAAATGATTTTTATTAACTAAAATGTGATCGTCGTTGATACATTCTTCTTGTTCTTCTTCTTCGGAATACAAATATATTTAGCAGAATGTTTTGGCTTGACTTCATAAAATGAAAGTAAATAACAAATTACTTTAGACCTCATTAGCGGCAATCCTGGTTTAATGTATCTTAATCAGTGCATTCCAATTGAACAAATTTTGTCCAGTGCACATTTTTTTGTACAGTGTCTGATGAATTTTGTGAGCACTGCATAGGGACTGAATTGGAACATGGCTTACTAGAGCTTCAGTTCTTCTTAAAGGCATGCTGGGCAGAAGTGGGCACAACCTTCTCTTCCTCATCTCTCTGAGGGCAGTTGCCAGGATAAGTGTTTTTGCTTGATGAGCCATTTAGAAAAAAAGAAGAGGGGAAAATGTGATAAGGTACTGATTTGGCTCTCTGCAATCTTCTGTCAGTGCCACCACAGGGGGAGAAATGAGCAGAGGTCATTTCTTCTCATCTAATAAGCTGCCTGACTACTGTTTGAAAGCGAGGAAGGTTCGAAATGGCACAGGGTTGAGGGAGTTAGAAATTCAGATTAAACAACATTCCTTTAAACTTATTTTTCGTACTTTGTTTCTCTGACCTTGAGTGTTTTTTTATCTAGTTATTGTGTGTTTTTAAAGTAGGACTTATTTCTTCTCCTCTCCGTGCTCTCATCTTCTGGACCCTTTGAAGTCCTGTGGGAGAAGGCTTGAGCACACCTGTCTCTCCACTGTCCTTACCTTCTGAAATCTCCACATGAATAATAAATGCTGCATTTCGCACATGCTCGCCTGCTCAAGGGAACGCTTCTTTGTCATCCTCTGCCTTTCTTGTGGCCTCTGACTCCAGCAGATCTTGGGTTTCAGATTGGCTTCACCTTTGAGTTATTCATATACTGTACATCGCAAGACTTGATCCACAACATATTTGCATATTATTTATTTTGTATGTGCTCCTCTCTGCGACTGAGGTGAAAAGTTTGGGCATAGAACTTTGGGGACAAAACTTTTTCTTCTGAATTTTCTTCATAAAAAACTTTCACTGTTTATGTTAAATTGATGCAGAGGGGAATATTTACACAAAGCTGGTGCTTATGATTATAGCCCGGGTCTTGTTATGAATGGACACTGTCTCATTGGTCTCAGGCCAGTTGCTGGACTGTCAGGCCATTGCTGCATTGTAACTTCATCAACAACTTTTGTAGTTCTGTTTTTACACCTTGCAAATTGAAACTTTTTTATTTTTTATTTTATTTATTTATTTTTTCAGTGTGTTACTGAGCATTTTTAGAACATAAAGTCTGCTATGCTAATGTATTTTATTTATTTATTTTAGATGAGTTACATTGTAAATGAAACATTGAAATTCTGAGAATGACTTCTTGAATTTATGTCATGGAAGTATCGGTTAAAATGGGCTGATTGTGAACTAATCAGTAAATGGTTTCATAATATGCCATAAGTTTAACATTGGAGATAATGTGAAGCTCCATTCTCATTCCCAGATATTATTGCAAAAAAAAAAATAAAAAAAAATGCTACAAAAATACTATAACTTTTTCATGCAATTGACCTATCGGTAAGTCCCTCTCCTCAAACGCAGACTAGCCAATGGCAGTCGAGTATCAGTTACTCGGGGAGCGGAACTTGGACATCTTTAGCTTTCAGCGCCATAGAGAAACATTGGAAGATCTGAAGCTCGCATCGTTTTCATGGGGTTTATGCTTCACAAATGGAAAAACAATGTGCCTGGGGTACTTGTAACACTGATTGAGAGGATGGGCAATATCATTTATTTTATTATTTTTCCTAAACCCAAACAAAACAGAGCAAAATGTCCCTAAGCATTCACCCCCAATGCCAATGAAGACAAAAACGTAGATTTTTCTGGTTGTCATACTCTCATTAAGTTACAGTTTTCATCATCTCAAGCAGAACATTAATGTCGTCTTGTGCTTCAGCAAGGTATCTCTGGCTAAAGCTAGGTAATGTTAAAGTTAGTGAGTCCATGCTGATGTACAAACCTAAATAGCGAACTGTTCTCGCGTCTTGTACAGTGTAGGGCAAAAACACATAAACAAAGGTCTACATTTCACTGTCTCTTCATATTAAACTGGTTAAATGTAAATTAATTTAATCGTACCCTGCGATACATGAACAGTGTTGATCCGGGATGTTGTTATCTGCGATCGTGACGACCGTAACATGAGACTTCTCCTGCTTGCATTGTGTTCTGTAAACCCTCGCTTCCAAATTAATACCCACAATATTTATTTTAAAATCTTTTATATATCCCTCCATGGCATATTCAAGTGCCACTTGAATGGTGGTCCTTCTGTGTCCAAAATGTATCAAAAAGATATAGGGACAAGGTTTTCACACTGACAGCTGTCATTGTAAGACTGTTAGCAACTCCGTTTGTTTGTCCGAGGGGATTACCGATATGTCAATTATTATAAATTTATTTTAAATGATGATTATTATTATTATAGAAAAAAAAAACTCCTTATTGTTGAGCCCTGTTGACCATTAAGCTATGAGCAACTTAAAACAAATATATAGATAACTGACAATAAAACTATAATCCTCTCTATCCCTCAGATATTCTAGTTAAGCTCCAGTGAATTTAACAACACCCAGGGGAAACTGTTAAAAACCTGGGTACTGTAGAATTTTTTTAATAGACTAAAAGACCTTTCATAGACCATGTGTCAGACATTGCCAATTATGGCTGGGTCTTATTTGCACCTTCAAAAATGGAGGGCACTGAGACCATGATTAGGTTCAGTGGCTGAAGTAATCATATTCCAAATATAATGGTGATGAAGATGAATGTGCTCCTTGTTTTCATGAAGTTCATCACAGAGAAAGAGAAGAGGAGGTACAATGAAAAGGCTGAATGACATTTCAACGTGCGAATGTCAAAGTGGATGAAATAACTAGGGATGGGAATTGTAAAGAGTGAAATGATTCTGATTCCAATTCCCTGAACGATTCTACCTGCTTCTTAATGATTTAATTAATTACTCTTTTAGTACTTTTGAGGAAACACCCTATGAAATGAAATGGTCTATTTAAGGCAGCATTATTTTAATTGTTGTTTTGGAGTTCTCCAGCTACTGCGGTGCAGAAAAAAATTAAATCTTGAAATGCAATGACCATTTTATATACAAGATTGAAGGCAGCATTGTGCTCCATTTCTGCCACATGGTGGTGAAACTCCAAGAGAACACAATAGATGACAGGAAGCGTGTGTGATTGAATGCAGTAGAGTAAACAGCACCAACACAAACACACTGAAGGGCCTGAGGTGGCAGCATCAGCTGGAACCTGCACACATGCCACATTACAGGCATGTTTATCTGAGGGGAGCCAAATGGTGTGTCCTCTATCCCAGTATTGTCTGTTTTCCCTCTTCTCAATGTGACATTTTCTCGTATTTTATTTCCCAGCTTGGCAAACACCAAATAACACATCCCTTTTTGGTTACTGGCCTTGTCTCAGTGTAACACTCTGTTCTTCAGAGAACTTATGGATGAAAAACCAATGGAAAACCTGTTTCACAAAGCATTTTTGGTATTTAATGGCTTTCATTTACTTTAAAGAGGGTAAAAAAGGGTTTGGCAATTTATATAGACACTTGTAGTGAATTGATTTTACATATATGCCTTTTGGACCCACTTTATATTAAGTGTCTTTAACTGCTCTATACTTAATACATTTAAATTAATCATTTGATACAATGCATTTATTCTTTACATTTTTACATTGTACTTTTATTAAAAATAAAAAACCTTTCTGTAGTTACATCTATAATTACAATGTTGAAACTATCTCTACACCTTAACCCATACTTTTTTTAATTTGGTATTTATAGATAAGTATTTGATCCTTTTCAATGTGGCTGTGGTGGTACGCACTTTTTAAAAAGTTTGGTCTAATCTAATCTGCTCTGATCTAAACCAGCCGTGTGTAGCAAGTCCAAGTCTTCCTATTGTCCTTAGCCTGAGGTGAGACATGCAACTCTTCAATTAGAATGAACGTTCACTCATCTATCAGGAGGGCCTTTGCGTTTGAAGTGCTGCCATTTCAATCAACGGGCCTGTTGTTGATTTTGTTCGGCAGACGGGACATATCTGTCCGTTTGCCACATGTGTTTCATCACACTTCAAATTGGATCTGATTCTGTCTTCACCAGTTTCCCTGCAATTAATTCACGCAGCTCTCTCCAGGCCTTTTTCATAAAAGCGGAGAGAAAGGTGGGGATTAGAGAATGAGCATGCATATTCATGAGGGCTCGTCCAAGATGTGTTGGATTGGATATGATATGAATATGAAGTAGGCTTCAACGGCTGAATGCCTCACAGACGATCACAGGGGCCATTTATAGAGTTGTTTGGGGTTGTCTGCCTCATTAAAATTGATAAATTAAAATATAATAAATGTTAATTAAATGTATAACATTATATATATATATATATATATATATATATACTCCTTGCCTATCAGAGCTTATAGTTGTTTTGTAGCATCCTGTGGTGTTTGTGTTTGTGTTTGTGTGTGTGTGTGTGTGTGTGTGTGTATGCATGTGTCATGAGACAGTCAGTGAACTATGCAGTTAAACACCCTGCTGCAGAGTGGAGAGGAGATGGACTAATGCAACGCTAGCACCATCGATTATGACACGGAAGAGCTCTCTGGGGTAGCAATGGTCAGGCTATTTGTTTGACAGGAGAAGACTGCAGGGAACTCAATTACAGCGAGTGTTCGCCTGCTCAGAGAGTCCAGGCAGCTGCTAGAACTGATCTGTGAGGGAGCGCGGGAACGTCCACCTCGCTCTGACCTCTTGACCTCCCACAGGCCCAGCAGTGGGCCACTGACGGTCAGAGTCAGCGAGAGAGCGCACTCCATACATTCCAGGTCAAAGCCTGGGTCAAGATGAAGGTGGATCTGTCTTTAAAGAAACATGTGCCCTTTCAGCTCATTGAAGGTATGTAGTTGTCATGACACATAAGAGTTTAATTGCATTTTCAATGTGTGCCACTTTAAGATCTCTTGAGCTCACAAATGTAGCCTTGACCCTGTTTCAGTCTGCTGTTGCCAAAAAAATCACTGCAGTGTCTAGTGCGCTTGGTGACTTATGCTTTTAGAAAATAAATGTCACCAAAACCCCTAATGACATGTTTCTTGAAAGCGCAATCTATGATTTTTGCATAATCATTATCATTTTAGAAGCGGTTTGTTTAAAGGTTATTGAGAGGAAAGTTATGTCCCTGAGGTTGAGTGTAGAGAACAAAATAATAGGTCATGAGAGAGAATATTACCAGGTATTTTGCGAATTTTAAATTAGGCTTGTCTCTCAGTGTCCATGCCTAACATGCAGGGAGACAGTGTTATTTTAGTATTATTAATATAATAAATAGTTTAAATATAAAGGATATATATATATCTATATATATCTATATATATATATATATATATATATATATATATATATGTAAAATAAAAAAATAATATAAAAAATAATAAAAATGACACACAACAAAATGACTGAAACTTTAAAATTATATATATATATATAAAAGGAAATTAGCTGTAGCTGTTTATTTGTAAAACTTATTTCAAGTAATCAAATTGTATGGTTTTAGTTTTCATTTCAGTTTTAGTTAAAGGGGTCATATGATGCTTTTTTTAAAGATCATTATTTTGTGTATTTGGTGTAACAGAATATGTTG
>NW_015537969.1:2197552-2198426 GCF_001515605.1 Sinocyclocheilus anshuiensis
GAGAGCGCACGGCTCGAGCACTCTCGAAGCCGCACGCTTACATGAAAACAATGACATGACGGGAGTGTCAGGGCTCTGTCACAAAACCATGAATTACACTAGACCGAAGTGACAGAACCCTGACACTAAATGCACATAACATAAGAGACAGACATGTGGACGACAGACTTTAGCAAATTAAGTCTAAATCATATTCTGCATAACAGTTACTGATGAAATTGGGTTGCTTGTTAGGATTTTTTTTTATTAACAAAAATTAGCAGTAAAAGAAAAAAAGAGAATGTTTGCAAGAAACTGAACTGAACATGTTAATGTGAACTACAATATAAACATTATAAGCACCATTTAAACTAAAACCATTTAATTTAAACTAAACTTTAAGTCAAAATCAAATTACAATACAAACTTTTTTAGGGCTGCAGCAGCTAATCAGTAAAACTGATAATAATAAAGATGTATGCTACTATGTTTTTTGGTTTTGATGTTTATATTTTAACCCTTTTTGATACATAACATATGTAGTATTCACTATTTGGTTTCATAGCATTCAGTTAGCACTTAATAGTAGTGTTGTTTTTGGCGGCCTTTTTAATTTTAGTTTTAGTCTAGTCTTTGTGTGAAGCTGTCATTTTAGTTTTTATTAGTTTTAGTCACATTCATACTCTTTAGTCTAGTCAAGTTTCAGTCACCTAAAAGTCTGAGCATTTTAGTCTTATTTTAGTCAGAATTATCCATGACTATTTTAGTCTAGTTTTAGTCGACGAAAACTGATGACATTTAGTCTAGTTTTAGTCAATGAAAATTGTATTTTAGTCTCTTTTTAGAAATACAATTCTATTTAACCCAGTCAATATAGTATAAGTACCTAGTAGTA
>NW_015537969.1:2198456-2199840 GCF_001515605.1 Sinocyclocheilus anshuiensis
GATAATACACACACGCATAGAGCGGGATAATACGCAGAGCGTCACACCACGTGAAAGTGAAACCTGAGCTGTGAACTCATTTTCGGCAGCCGGAATTTCAGTGAGAGAGAGTGGAAGCTGAGCTGTTTTCAGCTGTTTGGCTTTGAATTAAAAGCATTTTCTCTGTGTGTGTCCAGTTTCCTCAGCCTGCATCTGTACTTTCACTCTTCAGCTCCTAATCAATGACTGTGCTCTCAGTGTGTGTACTTATGTGCTTGCTGTCCAGTTGGAGGTTTGACCCAAGCATGAGCCTCCTTATGTTGCTATCTTGGTTGATTCACATTTTAAAGGCAATTTCATGCTGTCTTTATGTATCTTGCCCAAGCTTTCTGTCCAGCACATGTATGTGCACTTGACTGGTAAACAATGTTATTGTAGTTTTATTTATTTAAATGTATAAATGTATTATCTTAGTTTAAGCTTTTGTTATTATTATTATTATTTGTTTATATATATTTTTGTAATTTTTAATTTCAGTTAATTTCAGAGTAATTTTAGCATACTTCAGCTTTCTTCAGTCAAGGCAACATTGCTAATTTTAATTTATATGTAATATGAACAGAATATAGTGTACAGTGCCATGAAAAGGTTTTTGCCCCCTTCCCGTTTTTTTTTTTTTTTGCATATTTGTCACACTTAAAAGATTCAGATAATCGAACAAATGTTAATATTACACAAATATAATGCAAGTAAATATAAAATGTAGTTTTTAAATGATGATTTCATTTAATAAGGGAAAAAAGCTGTCCAAACCTACCTGGCCCTACGTGAAAAATTAATCGCCCTCACAAAGTGACGGCCGGACATTCTCCTTTAGGATTTTCTGATAGAATGCAGAATTCATGGTTCCATCGATTATGGCAAGTCGTCCAGGTCCTGAAGCTGCAAAGCAGCCCCAGACCATCACACTACCACCACCATGTTTGATTGTTGGTATGATGTTCTTTTTATGAAATGCTGTATTGGTTTTACACCAGATGTAACGGGGCACACACCTTCAAAAAAGTTAAACTTTTGTCACATCAGTCCACAGAATATTTGCCCAAAAGTCTTGGGGATAATCAAGATATTTTTTTGGCAAATGTGAGACGAGCCTTTGTGTTCTTTTTGGTCAGCAATGGCTTTTGCCTTGGAACTCTCCCATGGATGCCGTTTTTGCCCAGTCTCTTTCTTATTGTTGAATCATGAACACTGACCTTAATTGAGGCAAGTGAGGCCTGCAGTTCTTTAGATGATGTTCTGGGTTCTTTTATGGCCTCCTGGATGAGTCGTTGTTGCACTCTTGGAGTAATTTTGGTAGGCCGGCCACTCCTGGGAAGGTTCACCACTGTTTGAGTCCCAAAGC
>NW_015537969.1:2200054-2200445 GCF_001515605.1 Sinocyclocheilus anshuiensis
CCAGTTATTAGATTTAGGGGGCAATTACTTTTTCACGTAGGGCCAGGCAGGTTTGGACAGCTTTTTTCCCTTAATAAAATACATAATAATTTAAAAACTGCATTTTGTATTTACTTGCATTATATTTGTGTAATATTAAAATTTGTTTGATGATCTGAATCTTTTAAGTGTGAAAAATATGCAAAAAAAAAAACAAAAACAGGAAGGGGGCAAAAACCTTGGTTACACTTTATTTGAAGGGGTGTGCATAAGACTGACATGACACCTTCATAATCATGACATGACACCTACATAATCATGACATGACACATGTCATGAATATGAAGGGTTTTTTATGCATGTTTATGACAACTGTCATTAAGTGTCATTCGCTCAGTTATGTAATTTTTAA
>NW_015537969.1:2200743-2207155 GCF_001515605.1 Sinocyclocheilus anshuiensis
AACCCTACCCCTACCCTTACCCCTAACCATAGCCCATAACAAAGACATCTCAAACAATGTCATCTTTGCATTAAAAAATTACATAACTGAGCGAATGACACTTAATGACAGTTGTCATAAACATGCATAAAACCTCCTTCGTATTCATGACGTGTCATGTCATGATTATGAAGGTGTCATGTCAGTCTTATGCACACCCCTTCAAGTAAAGTGTTACCAAAACCTTTTCACGGCACTGTATATATGTATATTTTGGTATCATTACGTAAATCTCTCTCTCTCTCTCTCTCTCCATATATATATATATATATATATATATATATATTATACAGTATGTATATGTGACCCTGAACCACAAAACCAGTCTTAAGTCGCTGGGGTATATACATTGTACTGTATGGGCCAAAATTATCGATTTTTCTTTTATGCCAAAAATAATTTGGATATTAAGTAAAGATCATGTTCCATGAAGATATTTTGTAAATTTCCTATCGTAAATATATCAAAACTTAATTTTTGATTAGTAATATGCATTGTGAAGAACTTCATTTGGACAACTTTAAAGGCGATTTTATGAATATTTTGATTTTATTGCACCCTCAGATTCCAGATTTTCAAATAGTTGTATCTCGGCCAAATATTGTCATATGCCTAACAAACCATACATCAATAGAAAGCTTATTTATTCAGCTTTCACATGATACATAAATCTCAATTTAAAAAAATTTACCCTTATGACTGGTTTTGTGGTCCAGGGTCACGTATGTATACACACATACACGCACAACAGTTCTTTCTTGTCCTCAAATCAGATTGGCCGAGTGTGATAATCTAGTGATAACAGAACTCCAACCATTTCACCATTTGTATAACTCTTGTATACACTCTACAGGCTTGCAGTATTTCTCACAGCGAAGTATCATGGCGGACACCCAAATCCACAATAAGTTTATAAATAATACTGTTTCTGTGTCATGGAATTTAGTTTTAAAGGTCCCATATTGTACACCTTTCTGGAGTTTTATTTTAGGTTTTGATGTCCTTAAGAATATATATTTGTGGTATAAGTACCAAAATATTGTTTTCTGAGTGATGCACGGCCAGGCCAACCACAGGTAACTACGGTCAGCTGACGTCACAGCGCTAGCTGGAGGCAGCAAAACAATGCGGAAACTGGAGGCGGCCCATTCAAACCAGTGCAGATTCGGCTGCATAAGGAGCTTAAAATATCATCTTGTTGTGATGTTGTGTGGCAGAATCGACATAATACAGTCTCAAATTAGAAATTTGATCACATATCTGCTGCCACTGCCAGACAAAAAACCGACGACAGCTGTGGTTAAACGCGATAAAACGAGAAGACTGGACAGAAACGATCGTAAAAAATGCTCGCGTTTGCAGCACACACTTCTTATCAGAAAAGGTTCAATAAAGTATTGTCTTTTGTTGTTATGGGCGCGTCTACAGATTTCTTGCCATATGTCTATGTTTCTTGCATCTCACGACTATGTCGTGTATGAAATAATGTCTGTGTGCATGTGTGTAAAACAACAAACTGACGATTTATATCTCAAAATAACTCAACACACAGCCATTAATGTATAAACCGCTGGCCACAAAATCAGTGGTACCACACTGGTACACCCCTAAGTGAAAATGTCCAAATTGGGCCCAACGTGTAAATATTTTGTGTGGCCACCATTATTTTCCAGCACTGCCTTAACCCTCTTGGGCATGGAGTTCACCAGAGCTTCACAGGTTGCGTCTGTTTTGTCTTCAGCAAGCTATTTGTGGGCTTTCTTGTGCATAATCTTTAGAACAGGCTTCCATCTGGGATGACAGCCATGCAGACCAATTTGATGCATGGTCTGAGCACTGACAGGCTGACCCCCCACCCCTTCAACCTCTGCAGCAATGAGTGTCATTTCTTCAGTGTTGTCACATGAAAAGATATAATAAAATATTTACAAAAATGTGATGGGTGTACTCACTTATGTGAGATACTCTCTCTCTCTCTCTCTCTCTCTATATATATATATATATGTATATATAAAATCACTTAAATATTTTTAAATATATTGCATGTATTTTTTTATTTTATATATGTAAATGATGATCATTCTGTCACCATTTACTTACCCTCATATGACACGAGGGTGGGTAAATGATGACAGAATATAAATTTTTGGGTGAGCCTTTCCTTTAAAACTACACTCTAAAAATGCTGGGTTGTTTCAACCTAACTTTGGGTCAAATATGGACTCACACAACTTTTGGGTTAAAATTTTAATAAAAAAAGTTAACCCAACCAGCTGGGTCAGTCCATATTTCACCCAAAGTTGGGTTGAAACAACTCAGCATTTTTTAGAGTGTAGCCGTAAATGAGAACTTGTGTTTTTAGACTTAAAACTTAAAAATGACTCCCTCCAAAGTAGTTTTTGTCAAATTTAGCTCAATTTAGTCCCTATGTTTAGCTAACTACACACTTGCTTCGTCTAACATCACCAGAGTGTGTAAGGGGAGTTACAAAGACATAAAAATGCACACACACAGGAAGAAATGAACCTATTAGTATCGTATTTAAATTAATTGATTTAATCTCCACAAATGCGCATTAAGTTCTTAATGTCATTGCTAATTATCACACTGTTTATATGCCCAGGGGCTTCTGGAAGAGAGAGAACTGCCACAGATGTTGCACAACTCCTTCCCCATTGTTTTTGTCACTTCTCAGGTGAGACGCTCCTCTCTCCGGATCTCAGGATCATGTGTTTTACTGATGGGCCGCAGGCAAAGGCTTCATTATTGGAAAGTAAGCCGGGCCCGCCATATTAAAACCCAGCCTGTCCCTGTCAGTCTCAGTAGAAGGCTACACGATACACTCGCCTCCAGTAATATCCTATTTAAATGCTTGCAGGTGGCACGGCTAATGGGCGCCCATTTCCTTTCACTTATTTTTTGCCCACAGAGGCCACTGTTTTCATTGCCCGAACATGTTCTGAGGGAAGGAGTGATATTGAGAGTCTGGTTCTCCAATCTCTCATTTGTCATAACAGAGTTATTAAATGTGGGGCAGATGTAATTATCAGTGCTAGCAGGATTAACCAGCCACCTGTGAAGGGGTTTGGACATCAATGGCGAGCATTATGTCTGAAGAGCTCTTTGTACGTGTTGAATGAGCATGGGACAGGGCCACATCGATACGATCCTTGCAACATGGTGGGACACCACCCCTCAAAGGCTTCTCTTGCTTTATCTCTTGTCTACATCGTTGTGCACTTATGGATTGAAGTGCTGCTGTAAATTCAACCAGAGGTCACCAGCGTGCCTGTCACAGCCCAGCTGCTCTCCTCCTACTTTTTCGTATCTGTCTTTCACCTTTCTTTTTCTTTCTGTCTATTTCTCCACGTGTTTCCGAGTTGATGGATCGCCGTAGCTATTGGCTCCCAGGCAACCTTGAAAATATAAGCTGTTCTGTTTCAATATAATTTCTGACTGGGGATGACTTTGCTTCACCTTTGGGAATCGAAAATGAAGGAATAAAGCTTTTTGTGTATGTTTACATGCACTACCTCTGCATCAACCTTTAACCAAAGTGCTGCTGTTTTCTGTTGATGTTCAGGGACTTTTATTCAGTACTTTTTTTCTGAGGTATAATTTGATAAGCCGGTTTGTGTTGCATTATCTGTGTATTCATATTTTGGCTGTCACTCTTAAAGGAATATTCTGAATTCAATACAAGTTAAGCTTAATTGACAGCATTTGTGGCATAATGTTGATTGCCACACAAATCATTTAGACTTTCCCCTCCTTTTCTTAAAATTAAGGCTACAATGAAACATTAACAATAAATGTTAATGGGGACCATTTTTGGAAGATTTTAAAGCAGAAATCTGAAGCTTATGCTTTTATAAAAGTACTTAAATTATGTCTTATTTTGATTATTGTGTATTATTTTAGCTGTAAAGCTGTTAGGTATTTTAGCATTTACGCATTGACCCAATTCACTTGCATTGTAAACAAGAATTTTGCTTTTTTTTTAAAGAAAAGTAGTGCCTAAATAAATTCTTGTGGAAATCATCATGCCACGAAAGCTGTTGACTGAGTTTACCATTTACTGAACCAGGAATATTCCTTTAACTTGATGTAAAGAGCAAAAATGGCACATTTCAAATTGCAAAACATTTGGTAAGAGATGTGGTAACTGAGGGAATGCTAACAGAAAGCTTCAGATATTAGCATACAAATGTGACAACTACTGAATGGGACTGGATATTACATTGCAAGCTTTTCTGGTGGGTGTAATTTTGCTCACTCTGATATTGTTCATATCATATCTCCAAATTGTAGTGAGGCACTTGTGGTCTGCAAAGTTTTTGAGCACTCACCTTTGGGAACTGAAAAGGAGAGAATAAAGCATGTGTTTTTGTACATGTTCAAGTGCACTACAGCTGCGTCAGCCTTCATCCAAAGCGTCTCCATTTCCTGTTGAGGTTCAGGGACTTTTATTCAGGATTTTTCTGGGGTCTAATTTGATAAACCAATTCAAAATTGGCTTAACTTGATGCAAGTCCTCGTGTTTTTTATGTCTCAACTCAGTAAGTGCTGTAACCCTGTCAAAGAGATCTAATTAAGCCTGGAGTACCAGCCTTGGTGGAGGTGCCGTTCAGGTTATTCAAACTCGTGGCAACACATTGAGAAGAGGTATGGATGTCACATGAACAGGAAGCCCGTGAAAGATGAGCATGTTCTCCAGTCAAACCCTGCTGTTTTTCATCTTACTGTGAGCAGTCAGAGCTGCAATAACCTCCTGAGCTGGAAGTCGGCCAATCAGGTGTGGTGAACTGGTGTGAATGTCAAACAAAGCTTTTTGATAATAGAGAGTTCACAGAGATGTTTCAGTATGGGTCCAAGCTGAGTCAGTTGTTTCATGCACAACTCTGTAGTTTCCTGCCTAGTTATGTCTTCCACCCTTTACTGTCCTAAATATTAGACAAAGGGTCAAGAACGAATCAAGACTTAACAATTACTTTTTCTGCTTCAACATCCATGAGTCTGGATTGTGAGTCTCTTTACGGTTGGAAGGAGTGTCAGGCTAGAGGAGTAATTGTGGTTTAGAAGGGCTCCAGCTGATCTGTTGTGGCTGAGCTATACCAGATTGCATTGTATATACAAGATTGGGTTATGTTTCATCCCCTTCTACTATTTATGAATTAACAAGGGAACTTTTTTTTTTCTCTTGCGCACACATATTCATGCAAAGTTGCTCAAAAATACATTGGGAGCCACTTTTTTTCTGCCAGTCTCAGTAAGCAAACATCGGTCAGTCCACAATAGCATGCAAAGCTTTAAGAAGAAAGAAAATATTAGCATCAAAACCCATAGTGTCCAGACCTATGAGCGACAGTAGAAGGATTGTAAGGCTGTCAGAACAAGATAGAAGAGTCTTGACAGACATGTCTTTGCCTTTAGCACATTCAGGAAACATCTGAGACTGAGGAGAGACATTGGAGAGAAGAAAAGATCGCAATGCGATTGAATGACTTTTTGCACAGCGGCTATTTGATAACAGTTGAAAGAGGACAGGAAATTATGGGAAACAGCTATAACACAATATTAGCTGTTATTATAAAGTTCGGTAATCAATTTAAGTAAGTTCAGTATCAAATTAAGTTTGACTCAAATCAAAATTGTCATTATAAAATTGGAATTAAACAATTGGAGACTATATTTTTATTAGTATTAATGTTGAGTATCAGTATGGTATACAGTGCTGTGAAAAGGTTTTTTGCCCCCGCCCTTTTTTTTTATTAAATTTTTTCCATGTTTGTCACACTTAAAAGATTCAGATCATCAAACAAATTTTAATGTTACACAGAGATAACCCGAGTAAATACAAAATGCAGTTTTGAAATAAGGATTTAATTTATTAAGGGAAAAAAGCTGTCCAAACCTGCCTGGCCCTACGTGAAAAAGTAATTGCCCCCTAAATCTAATAACTGGTTGTGCCAGCCTTTGCAGCAAAAACTGCAAACAAGCGTTTGCGATAACTGGCAATGAGTCTTTCACATCGCTGTGGAGGAATTTTGGCCCACTCTTCTTTGCAGAATCATTTTAATTAAGCCACATTGGAGGGTTTTCGAGCATGAATGGACTGTTTAAGGTCATGCCACAGCATCTCAATCGGATTTAAGTCCGGACTCTGACTTGGACACTCCAAAACCTTCATTTTGTTTTCCTTGAGCCATTCAGAGGTGGACTTGCTGGTGTGTTTGGGATCATTGTCCTGCTGTATAACCCAAGTGCGCTTGAGCTTGAGGTCACAAACTGACGGACGGACATTCTCCTTCAGGATTTTCTGATAGAGTGCAGAATTCATGGTTCCATCAATTATGGCAAGTCATCCAGGTCC
>NW_015537969.1:2209756-2222589 GCF_001515605.1 Sinocyclocheilus anshuiensis
TCTCTCTCTCGCGCTCTCTCTCGCTCTCTCGCGCTCTCTCTCTCTTTCTCTCTCTCGCTCTCTCGCGCTCGCTCGCTCTCTCTCTCGCTCTCTCTTTCTCTCTCTCGCTCTCTCTCTCTCTTTCTCTCTCACTCTCTCTCTCTTTCTCTCTCTCTCTCTCTCTCGAGTGCATGCTGGGAGTGAGTGGGTGGAGTGTGGTGAGTGTGGGTGAGAGTGGTAGCTGTCTGTGGCTGGTAAGAGTGTTTTTTCAAACTTTTTTCGTTGTAAGTGTTTTGTTTTGTTTTTCCTTTTTTCTTTCCGTTGTATCTTTTGGGAGGATAGTCTGCTTCCAGCACTTTGCTGGAAAGCATGAAGACTCCAAACACGATGGTTTTTGAACGTTTAACTCGGCGCCATGGAGTTAAAATAGATTCTAATGTTAGCGTGGAGGATGTATGTTTGGCGGTAGGAGATGTTGTGAGTCATGAAAACATTGTGTCAGCTTCGCGAATGAATAATGCGATTGTGCTTTTTTTTAGCACTATTGAGAAGGCTAATGACATAGTGCAAAATGGTGTTGTAATTAAGGGTTCACTGACGCCGGTGTTTCCTTTGAGTACTCCCGACAAGAAAATAGTACTTTCAAATGTTCCTCCTTTTGTGAAAGATGAGGTTATCGTGCAAGAATTGTCACGATATGCCAGAATAGTCTCTCCCATCAAAAAAATTCAGCTCGGATGTAAATCACCTTTAGTGAAACATCGTGTCTTTTAGGAGACAGGTGTTTATGATTCTGAAGAATGGCGAAGATGAACTTTAAATTTAAAATAGATGGTTCTGATTATGCTATCTTTGCATCGTCTGATGTGACAATCAAATGTTTTGGTTGTAAAAAAATCGGGGCATCTTACTCGTAGTTGCCCTGATAAAGGAAACAAGAACACAGAGCATGTTGATGCAGATAAAGCGGGGAGCGCTGTCGCTGAAACTAGTGCATCCGCGGCTGCCTCGCCGGAGGTGGGGAATAGTGCAGCTGCGATTGTATCGTCAGAAGAGCTGGTTGAGGGAGAAAGCAGCGCGGAAACATTGATGTCTGATTCTCCTTTTGTTGATGGAGGTGTTGTGGTGGAGCCTGTAGCGGCGGAGACAATAGCTGGATTGAGTAAAACGATATCTTCCGCATTTGTAGAACAAGACAGAGAAAAGGGAAATGAAGACTTGAGATTGAATGATTGTGAATTGAACATGGAAGTTGAATCGATCTTCAAAATTCCAATTAAAAGAAAAATAAATCGAAACGATAAAACCAATAAACAAGTAAAAAAAAAGTGATGGTGAAGATGAAATCATAGCTTCGGATGATGATGATGACTCTGATTCTAGTGCGTCGGTGTGTTCAGAGCTTTCTGCTTGTTCTCAAAATGAGAATGTAAATGTTGTGTACAAAGCTGAGGACATTAGTCTTTTTCTTCAGGAAACAAAAGGGCTAAAAGGCGTACAGATTGAGGATTATTTTCCTAATCGTGCACAGTTTGTGAGGGACACCAGATATTTAATGAAAGAAGGGGCTTTCTCAGAGTTCTTAGAGATGAGAAGAATTACATGGTTTAAATCCCTAAGTTTGGTGTTTTTGACCATATACATAATCTGTTTTTTCTCCTCTTAGTTTCTTGTGGAACTTAAATAATACTATGATTCAGCTAAAAATTGGAACTCTAAATTTAAATGGAGCTAGAGATGTTCGTAAAAGGATGATGTAAATTTATATGGAGCTAGAGATGTTCATAAAAGGATGATGTTGTATGAGTTTATTAGCCAGAATTCTGTTGATGTCATGATTATACAAGAAACACATAGTGATAAAACAAATGAGGTAGACTGGAAAAGAGAGTGGGGAGGTCAACATTTTCTTAGTCATAAATCCTCTATTAGTGGAGGTGTTGCAATATTATTTTCTAAAAATGTGTCTTCCAGCATCTTATGAATTTGTTGAAATTGAAAAAGGTCGTTTTTTTAAAAGTTATAGTTAAATTTGAAAAAAACGTTATAGTCTTTTTAAATGTTTATGCTCCGAATAGTGGAGGGGAAAGAGTTTTGTTTTTAAATTTAGTCAACACTACTCTGAAAAGCCTAAATACAGATTAAATTTTAGGTGGAGATTTTAATTGTACTGAGAATGATAAAGTAGACTGAAACCATTTAGAACCACATGTTGCATCTCAAAGGGTTATCAAGCAATTGGTTCAAACTTTTGATCTCTGTGATATTTGGAGAAATATGTATAAAAAACTAAGACAATACACATGGGTTCATTGTAAAGATAATTCATTGTCTTTGGCACGTCTTGATCGATTTTACAGCTTTAAGCATCAGTATAATTTTTTTAAATTTTGTAGAATTAATCCTGTAGGATTCTCAGACCACAGTGCTGTTCTTTGTTCTGTAATAGGTAATAGTGAAAAGTCAAATAGTGCCTATTGGCATTTTAATACATCTTTGATTGATGATAAAAATTTTAAATTTTAAAGCATTTTTTTTCTGGGATGTTTTTAAACAGCAAAAGTATTTATATAGCTCATTACAACAGTGGTGGGATTGCGGGAAAATACAAATTAAAAGTTTTTGTCAGCAGTATACTTTTAATGTTACAAGAGAAATAACTCGATCTTTGAATACTTTAGAGACTGAGATAGTTGATTTACTCAGTTTGTCTGCATCTACAGGAAAAAAAGAACACCTTGAATCTCTTGCATCAAAGAAAACTTTATTGACAAACTTGTTGGGCATTAAGGCACAGGGAGCGTTGGTTCGCTCACGTTTCCAGAAAGTTACACACATGGATGCACCTTCTAAATTTTTATTTGGTATGGAAAAAAAAAATAGTCAAAGCAGAATAATTCATTCCTTGGTTTCTGATACAGGACAGGAATTAACTAAAACTTCTGAGATAAGACAAGCTGCTGTACAGTTTTATAAGCAATTATATACAGCTGATTTAATTAATGAAAATATATTGACAACTAGTAGTTTTTTTGAAGGTCTGCCAGTTCTTGATGAAGAGAGTAACGAAAATGTGAAATTACCTCTGACGGTACAAGAACTCTCTACAGCATTGTTAAGTATGGAGAATGGGAAATCCCCTGGAATTGATGGGTTACCCATTGAATTCTATAAAACTTTCTGGCCCATTCTAGGAGAAGATCTCTTAGAAGTGTTTAATGAAAGCCTGATTAAAGGGTTTCTTCCACTTAGTTGCAGAAGGGCAGTTATCACCCTATTGCCCAAAAAAGGGGATCTCCAAAATATTAAAAATTGGAGACCTGTTTCTCTTTTGTGCACTGAATATAAAATCCTGTCCAAAGTTTTGGCTACAAGATTAAGTAAGGTAGTTGGAAAGGTGATACACTACGATCAGACTTACTGTATACCAAATAGATCAATTTTTGACAATATAACTCTAGTCAGAGATGTGTTGGAAGTTTCAAAATTATTTGGCATTAATACTGGCCTTATTTCTTTAGACCAAGAGAAGGCTTTTGATCGGGTTGAACACCTTTATTTGTGGCATACATTAAAAGCCTTTGGGTTCAATTCTAGCTTTATAGATATGATCAGAGTAATGTATTGTGAAATTGAGAGTGTGATCAAAATTAATGGCGGTTTGTGTACCCCTTTTAAAGTGCATAGAGGGGTTAGACAAGGTTGTGCCATGTCTGGAATATTATATGTCCTGGCTATAGAACCCCTGCTTTTTATGTTACGAAGCAAGTTAAAGGGTTTGACATTGCCACAGTGTAATACTACTTTTAATTTATCTGCATATGCTGATGATGTTATTGTTTTTATAAATGATAATGATGATGTTCAAAAATTACAACAAATTGTTAATGATTTTAAAAAGATTTCATCAGCTGTTGTAAATTGGAGAAAAAGTGATGCTCTATTGATTGGGAACTGGGAAGGATTGGACAGCTTTTTTCCCTTAATAAATGAAATCATCATTTAAAAAACTTCATTTGTATTTACTTGCATTATCTCTGTAATATAAAAATTTGTTTGATGATCTGAATCTTTTAAGTGTGACAAATATGCAAAAAATAAAAAAAAAACAGGAACCTTTTCACGGCACTGTAATGTGCATATAAAGATATATATTAAAATTATATACTAATGCTCTGCATATAAAAATATATACATTTTTATATATGAAACGATTTATTAAATCATGTTTTTTTTCTTTCTTTCTTTCTTTCTTTCTTTCTAATAAATGGGGGGGGTATTTATTTATTTCGCAGTTTCAATGTGATTGGTTATGTGACATTTACAGCTCAGGTGTTTGGCATTAAAAATTAGCAAAGATGGTGGGTTTTTATTTATTTTATTTTTTTTATACACATTTGTCTTGTACTAAGTGAGCAACTTCTGTTAGGAATTGGAAAGCCAACAAAAGGCTTTCTCCAGAATTTAGCATACAATTTAACTGCTAGGCCATCAATATAGCATGGTGAATGATGCAAACTAGTGTGCAGTCTTTTCTAGTGTGTTTAATGTTATATTTACTCTGATATTGTTCATAACTCCAGACTGTCCTGAGGTTCTATGCATCATCTTTGTTTATGGCAGCCGCCTCGCGTTGGGTGAAGTTTTTGAGCACTCACTTGATATCTCTTGTCATGATTTATGGGTGAGAATTTCATGATGCTTTTTCAGTGGTTACTTTTGGAAAGGCTGTCTTGAGTGGTCTGACATCGGTTATTCTGCTCTCAGGTCAGCCTCTCGAGCACTGCTCATGTTTTTGATGTGAAGCTTGAACTCTGACAAGTCTTGCATATCCTCCTTGACCGTGACATCTTTGATGACCTGTGGCCCTGGCGAGGTGACCTGTGAATTGAAACATCTCTTTGCTCTTGATAAGCCCTGCAGGATGTTAGTGTAGTAGAGATGGAAAGGGCAAAGGGCACCGCATCTGCTCTCTCTACAGTCATGTAGGTCCATCAAGGAGGCCAGAGATGCACAAGCCCTTGACAGCAGTAAGAAATGTGTGTTTTACCCATACATACAGAGGGCGTTTCGTTTACACATTTTCGCCTTCAAACAATTCACAGTATTTCACCATACACTGGAATGCTGCTGTCTCCACCAGACATCATAACTAGTGTAAACAAAGACTGCCTTGGACAACCAGCTTCACCAGACAGGTATACAGCAGTATGCTGTCTTCTAAAATACTTTAGTTTGGCCAAATTTAAAGCACACATTGCATGTACAGTATCCTTCACAGACTAGTCAATCCCATAATACATTGCATCAACCTCAGTGATAAGTGATTATTGAATTAATATACTTGTTATATATTGAAAAAAAATAGTTCAGTCAAATACAAAAATACTTTAAATTGCTTAATCTAAATGCAGGGTATCAACATGAATGAGATTTACTCATTCTAAACAGTTTTGAGGTTAATTGAATAAATTGAATATTATGTTGAATATCAAAGTTTTTGTATCTGGTTGTTAATGAGTTTGTGGACACGTTAGTGTTTTTTTTTATTTGTGAACAAATATTGTTTTTATTGAAGTTAAAAAGTTCAAATTAGATCCTTGGGATAAGATAGATTTATTATATTTTATTTAATGCTTATTATAATTCACAGGGTTATTTTCCAGTAATTCTATTTGATAGATGTGCATTCAAGCATATTTGCTATTCATTAAAACCTTTAGGTTAGCTGAGTAAAGTCGTGGGGAAGTCGTGGCCTAATGGTTAGAGAGTTGGACTCATAACCCATTTTCACTTATTCATTAAAATCATTCAGATTGAATTCATAGTGTTGCTATTATGACATATCTTTAATTAATATTATGCCAACTAGATAAGTATGTATTCATAGGCCTGAATAGGAGTCAAATAATAGTAACATACAAACACATACATACACAAACAAAACAAATAAATTCATAAATTAAGTTATGTGTAATAAAATGGAATGACACAGGGAAAAGTATCAAACACATGTAAAAAGGGAGGTGCAAAAAGGCATGGAAAGCCAATCAGTAATTAGAAAGCAATCCTGCCCCTTGTCAGTGGAAATTAATATTAGCTGGTTCAGTCCCAACACCAACCAGGATGATGAAGATGAAACGAGGATGGACATTTCAGCAAGACAATAATCCCAAACACACAGCCAAGAAAACTTTCAATTGGTTTCAGAGAAAGAAAATAAATCTGCTAGAATGGCCCAGCCAATCACCTGACTTGAATCCAATAGAAAATCTATGGAAAGAACTAAAGATCAGAGTTCATAGAAGAGGCACATGGAACCTTCAATATCTGAAGACTTGTTTGTGTGGAAGAATGGACCAAAATCACACCTGAGTGTAACCCAATGGAAAGATGTGTTCAATTTCTTTATTGTGGTTTCAATTTCTTATTGCAATTCTTCTGTCATATAATTGCATTCGAGGAGGGCTGAGTGGACTAAGGGTAACAGTCTGTGTCATTAGCTTTTTCTTTTGTCCAGTTACAATAGAAAAAGCTGAGGAAAAACCAATAACATCGCAGTGAAGTCCCCTTTAAGGGGTTTTATTTAATTTCTTCTACTCCTCGACCCCTTTAATCGTTATTTCTCCTCTCTCTCTCTCTCTCTTTCTCTCTCTCGCATACACTTTATTCCATCTTGCCAAATGAAGCACTTTCTCCACTTGCTACTCTAATTTGGAGTTTTAATTTAGTCCTAATGTAAGCAACCTCTCTCTCTCGGTGTGTTGTGGCTTGGAATTTTTTTGTTTTTGTTTCTTTCTCATTGACTGAGAGTGCTAGTTGGAGGATGGTTTTGGTGATTGAGTGTTGAGGAAAGAGGCTCTCACTCTCTTTCTCTCCCCCTGGACTCTGACTGGAATGCTTCCATTTGTGCGGTCATGCCAATCACAATGTAATGACACTTACGAGGCAGCACACGGCATCCCTCTATAAACCTGTAGAATTGGTGCATCTCATCTCCATCTGGAAGGTTTTGCACATCTGACAGACCATCAAAGCACCAGTACTTGTAAATTAAAATCTGTTCATAGTCACAATCCTACTGCAGTATACAGCTAACTCACTTTACTGACTACTTGTATGCCAGTGGTTCATCAGAACCTCCTCTAAAATGTGTTTAGCATGAATGTAAAATGTGTTTATTTAATAAATGAATAAATACACATGTAATGTAAAACATGTCGTTCGAATGTTTGATGTCAGAAAAAAAGTAATAATGTGAAATATTATTACAATTTAAAAATAACAGTTTCTATTTGAATATGTTTTCAAATGTAATTTGTTCCTGTGAATGGAAAGCTGAATTTTCAGCACCATTACTCCAGTCTTCAGTGTCACATGATGTTTCAGAAATCTAATATGCCGATTTGGTATTCAGGAAACATTTATTATTATTACCAGTGTTGAAAAGAGCTGTGCTGCTTAATATTTTTGTGGAAACAGTGATACTTTTTTCAGTGTTCTTTGATGAATTGAATGGTCAAAAGAACAGCATTTATTTAAAATACAATTTTGATCAATTTATTGCGCTCATGCTGAATAAAACACATTAATTTCTTTAAAAAAGGAAAAAAAAATCTACAGTAGTAGGTTTTATTAAAATCGATTTACATATCAGCCTCCACAGAAAAAAATCCCTCATGGGCTGCCATTCTTTCTCATTCTGTTCTTGTTTTCTCATGAATGTTCTGCATTTAAGAAATTTGGATGTTTTATCCTGGTCCAAAAGTTGGGCTTGGAAAACTGCTCTGACTTAACCTGGCCTGCCCTTTTTCTAATTTAGTGTTTTTTTTTACCTTGTTCTTAAAGATTACATCTCTTGTGACATCCTCTTCATGCACGCTCATTTGATCAGTGTCCTGTTAGATGCTTTTGCCTGTGAAAGAATTGACGCAGTCTCCACTCTGGCTTGCAAATGAGATTGCAGCATTTAGAGAGCCTCAATTCTCAGGCTGGCCGCGTGGCCCATCAGCACGGCGGGGATATGTTCATGGCACTCCCTCGTCAAAATAGATTTTGCTTTAATCTAAAGTTGTCGACACGCTGCACACTGCTCCGTGTGATTGCCAAGCCTCATTTTGTTTCAATGGCCTGAGATGGAGCTGGAGAAGACGCTGAGTCTCAAATGAAGATGTTTTCACCCGGCCTGTCACAATGAGTAGTTGCAGACGCATTAAAAATTGTCAGCGCTGTACTGTAAAGGTGCTTCATCTTGATGGTGTTTGACTAGCCCGATAGTGTCTCTCCAAGACCTTGCACGAACTCGACACAATTTGATGCCAAAGAATCCTTTTGGAATTTATATCAAGGGAAAATGTCTGCTAGATTGTTTTGCAGGACGCAATTCATTCAGTGCAACTAAAATGCAGTGGCAAGCGGTGACTTCTTAGGCTATCTAATGTATTAATTTATTAGAGGCGACAAATAAGAAACACCATGGCTGGTGTCGATTTAAAAGTAGGGCAGTTGTCAGGAATAACCAGTAGGTGGCAGTGCCTTTCCAAAATCTGTCAAGCATAGGAAAAACAGATGGAACAATAAAAATCCTCAGAAATTCTCACTTTGATTAGTTTTCTGAAGCATGTTGCCAAATATCGTGTGTCTTTTTAATTGACCTTTCGCAAAGTCCTGCCCCTCTTAGTTACTGTCGCAACGTCCGACAAGTCATGTTGCTCTGACGCCATGCAACATGTTCACACGGAGTGAAATATACATTGCGGAGCAAAGAGGACAATGACAGCATGCCGACAGACAAGACAGAGCAGGTTACTTTAGGTATGAAACAAAGTCTCAGCTTTCAAATTTTGTCATTTTTAAGAAATTCGAACAAAAACGATCAGTTTGTGGCTCTTTAATGTGCCGAGACAGATCGCTGTAGTGCCTCAGTTCAAGCGGAGCATGAACCGATCTCATTCTTTTTACTACTTATAGCATGAAATAAACCTGAATGAACATCAGAAAGTATCTTGTTTCAATCGTGAAAAGACGTGAATACATACCATTTTTTGTCCATCGACGTTACTCTACTCTCCTGTCTGGCTTTCATGCACAAAATGGCAGATTCAGCGTTATGATTGGCCAGATCGCTTGTCAGTCAAACTCCTGGCGAAGGGTCAATTCAGCTATGAGGTCATGCCGTGACAGATCAATCTTCAATTGGTCGCATGGTTTCATGTGATACAAATTCACAGGCCAATGTTCACCAAATCTGAACAAACTTTGGAATGCAGCAAAATGCGAAACTACTTGTGTTTTGCATGCTATGAATGGAAGTCAGTGAACGAGAAGTGTAGTGTGATCGCCCCTTTAGTTTTGCATCAAATACAATGTGATTTTTGGTCATCGAAATCTAGCACATTTTTCTGCTTGGACGATCAATTGTGGACAGATTTTCATACTCATGAAATCACCTCAATGCCAAGAAACCAAACAACAATGACGATCCATAGCAATAGAGCATATGCAGCAAAGCTGGATCAGCTCGCCGAATCCCTTCATAACCAGCACACATTTTCAGCAAATTACCGTCGTTTGGCAAACAGTTGCAAGCGTATATTCAGAATTTTATTATTTGACCCTTATGTTACACCTCAAATCACAAGGGAATTTATAGTTATATTAACATTTTTCCAGTCCCTGAACTCATTCTCTCAAATGGCTTGGGTATTCACAGCTTATATTGACTGCATGTCCCTGCTAAAATGTAATTATATACTAAACATCAATTCTTTGAAATATGCAAGCTGTGTGTCATAAAATTCTATTTCAGTCATGCAGGGAACGTTCGTTTGATGTAGTATGCGTGCCATAAATGTAGCAGAAATGTGTTGCTGGCCATGGAAAATGCATCTGATGAGTCCTGGTGTGTAGCTGAGATTAATTGGGTCATTGGAGAGCATGTGTTGGAGCTGAAGTTCGGGCCACCTCCGAGCGTTTAAAGAGAAGCCCATCGCTGCAGAGACCAGCAGAGGGGATGTATAACAGAGCTGCGAATGAACATGGGTGCGGAGGAGAGACTCATACTAATAAATATTCACACTTTGCTGAGGGGAGATGGAGACCTCTTTTTTTCGCTCTCCAGCTGCTCCATTAGGCCTCTGCTAAGAGGGAACTTTGTCTCAGTGCACGTTTGGAGCTAACAGATGGTGACATTTCAGCCCTCGCCAGTGTGAAAAAAGGTTCGGGGGCATAGGGTTGGCACACGGACACTGACACAAGGTTCATGTAGGGTCAGACGCACAGGTATGACCTACCGTGGATGGAGACAGATGGATGAAGAGTCTCATAACACATTTGTTGAAATATTTTTGAAATTATCCACAAAATTTAAATGATATACCAAGACTACCAACTTCCAATCGCTGAACTCTTGTCTGGACAGAGCAAGTTTACCTTGAGAAGGTCAGATAAATTTGAATTTCAAAGACATGCTTTTTTGTGATTTTTATTATTATTATTATTCAGCTGTTTTTATCTATTTATATAAACAAAAATAATTGTACTTGAGAAGGTCAGGTAAATTTGTGTCTCACAGACATGCTTTGTGATTTTTAAAATTTATTTTATTTTATTTTATTGTATTTATTCAGCTGTTCTTAGCTATTTATTTGGACAGGAATTTTTTTTTTTCTAAATTTGGGTCTTTCAGGGTTAACTTGAAAAGGTCAGATACATTTGTATTTCACAGAAATTATTTTTTGTGATTATTTTATTTTTTATTTTATTTTATTTTATTTATTATTTTATTTTATGCAGTGTGTATTGGGAGTATTGGCGAATATAATCCTCACCTTAACTCTTTAGGTTTTATTTCAGTGTGTTTCATCATGTACATCAGAGTGACAATAGACGCTCCGATTTCGTTTATAACTACAGAGATCCCAGTTCTGTTCGAATGAGCACATGAAATGTCCTGCTTTAATTTTAACTCTGTCGTGATTTGGAAAAGTAATCCTGTCTGAATAGTGCTTTTGATATAAGTCTCAGACTTTGCAGGTGTCACTTGGTTAATGGCAGCATTATGGCAGAGTCTGGCTGATGAGAGCGGAGACGAAAAGAGCGAACAGCCTCACAGTCGGCAGATTAGAGGAGCTCAAACGGCCTGTTTCAGGATCCATTTGAATTATTGATGTGCCAAATCCTTTCTGCATGTGTGTTGAGTGTGTAACTTCAAATGTAGTCTTTTGTGTGTGCCAGCGTATGTTCCCACCCAGATTATGGTCTATTGTAGTGTATGCATTAAGGCTGGGTGGAGCGATGGTATATACCATGAGACATGGTATATACCATGTCTCATGGTATAGGGGAAGTCGTGGAGGAAGTCGAGGGGGAAGTCGTGGAGGGGGACGTCGTGGCCTAATGGTTAGAGAGTCGGACTCGTAACCCAAAGGTTGCGGGTTCGAGTCTCGTACCGGCAGGGATTGTCGTGGGGGGAGTGAATGTACAGCGCTCTCTCCCACCTTCAATACCACGAGTCACGTCACTTTCACTTTCACTTTCACATTAGAAATGTGTAGCGTCTGGACCAATCAGACACACCATTTTTCATTTGCTTTAACAAATCAATTATTCATTAGTTTAACAAACGTTCACAGACCCCTCACCCAATAAACATACTGGGTGCCAAGTTGTCTGTGAACAGGGGTGTGTGTGTGTGTGTGTGTGTGTGTGTATGTGTATGTTGGACCAGTTTAAGTGTTTATGTAGTATGTTAGACTAGTTTAAGTGTTTATGTAGTTAATAAAGTCTTATTTGTATCACACTTGACGTTGTTCATTGTTTGCTCATAACTGGAGTCACTTAATCATGCAGATTTATGCTACAAGCTCTTTGTAGAATTGTACAGTAAGAAAGTTATTTCCCTTAACCAGGAAATGAACGTTCTTAGAATTGACAGACAGTTGACCCTGAGAGGTCAGCTAAATATCTACAGCGGATCTAAATATTTATAATTAATTATAACTAGTTATGATTAATTATTCATATTTCCCCATGAGCTGATTCGCAACAAATGTATGAAGTGCTTATGCTGTGGTAGATGTTTTTGTGAAGCTGTCACTAGGCAGGACTGCTTTACATTATTCACATGTGAGAGTGATGAAGAAAGAAATGAAGTAATGCAAAAATACAGAGTGGGACATGTCGAGAGAGATGAGGAAGAGCTGTTTATTAAGGCTTGAAATGCAAAGTACAGTTTAGATGTTTATGGTTGCCAAGCAACAACTTACTGCATTAATATTCTGTACAGATGTCTGTCTGTCTTCTATTTCATGAAGCTTCTAATGTGGATCTTCCTTTCAGAATGTACTCATACGTCGGAACTATCCATTTTATAATATTAGTTTTTTTTTTCTTTATTGAATCTTTTATAGTGTTACATGATTTGAAGCTGTTTTGCACTTATACATGATTAATTTGTTATAAATTATTTTATGTTTTGGTTTGCATCCATTAAGCAGTGCTACTAAGTAAAACGGAAATTATTTAAAATAAAGCTTAAATCAAATAAATATGAAAAAAAGACATGAGAAATACTGCTTTGACAACTAACTGAAATACAATTGATTAAGTTGAAGTTTTAAAATGAAAATTAAACTGAAATAAAAATAAATGAAAGCTAAATAGAAATATAAAAAAATTACAGCTCATAAAAGTTCAAAAAGCTCATACAATTACTGTCTTAAAAATTAAATGAAAACTGAAAATATATTATATTCATATTATTTATGAAATTAAATTCATCATTATATGTATGTATGTATGTATATATATATATATATATATATATATATATATATATATATATATATATGTGT
>NW_015537969.1:2223698-2230549 GCF_001515605.1 Sinocyclocheilus anshuiensis
TATATATATATATATATATATATATATATATATATGTATGTATGTATGTATGTATGTATATATATATATGATAAAAGACGCAGATGTCCAAACATCACTTTTTGACATGACAAGAGTCCAATCGAGCTGCGAATTCACCCATCAAATCTTCGTTAAGCATTATATTTGGGTGGAGAGAACAGCATTTGAGTTGTGTGTAGAAGACAAAGATAACGGGAGCAGCTCTTGATCTGAAACCTACAGATGACACACAGCTCATATCTGCGTCTCTGCAAGTTACCGAATTCACACTTAGTAAACTCCGCAACACACGATAGACATGCGTTTGTGCAGCAGAGCGGCTCTCTCACATTTCATGACATGACAGATAGCTATTTGTGCAGTCCGGTTCCGTTAACACGTTTTCCAAGAATGCGGTTGTGAGTCCTAAAAATAACTACTGTGTGTGAACATAACCATGAACTTAAGAACTCAAATACAGGACTGTCAGCCATATTTTGCTGCCATGTGAACCTGGCCCTAATCTCATTCTAATGCTTGTCCATGTGTTGTTTCATGGCGTTCTGGAAAAAGAAAAGTCTTTCCAGTGTCCTGCTGCACAAACAGGGCACCACACATCAATACATGTTGGGGGGGTGCTGTCAGCTTGCTGTGACTGCTGTTTGAGCTCCCGCTGTCTTTCAGAGAAATCACACACAACATGTCACTGGTTTGTTCTCCCCTACCTTAAATAAACGTCCCTCTCAAAGCTTATGAATTTGTCACAATGCCCCATGGGCAAGGAAGTGTTCCTTTTTGTCACATACCTCACAATGGCCATAGACACACATACACCCACAGCCAAGGCCATAATAGGAAGAAAAGGCCTAGCTTGATATTTTATCTTAAGGCAGTGGTGATATAATCATACTCTGATATGTATCTTAGTTTTTTTTCTCATCATAATATACATCCTTGTATCGATTATAGTTGCCGCAACCCAGCACTACTCAGATCATTGTCATGTTACTTTGCAACTTGTTTTTATCGGTCACATGAATCCTTTATAAAGTCATGTGTGAGTAGATTCTCATTGAAGCTGGTAGCTGTGGCTCTGTGTAGCACATTTGTTCTGTGTTCAGGAATGCTCTTTAAGGGTCTCCGGAGAAGCTGGTTGGAAGAAAACAACTGCAGAAAGCCCTCAAACTCAACTAAAATAAAACTCTCTGTGATGTTGCCATGGTTACTTCTTCTCTCATGTGTGATTTTTATATTTTCCCCCCTCGATCCCTTTTTAATTTGTTTTATTTGTTTATTTATTTACTTTTTTCACCTTTTCCTCACTTGTTACTCTAAACGCTGTCTGGAAAGTTTGTTTGCATTTTGTTTGAATACCTTTTCTTGAGATGTCTTATTTTTCTCAAGTATATTTGCAAAGAGTGGAAAAACAGTGTCAGTATGAATGTTTTATTTCTGTAATATAACATTTCCAAGTGAAAAAGAAATCACAGGATTTGATTTTATCCATCGAGAATTGATGGTTTGTGTGCATTATACACACTAAGATTTGGCCCTAGTCAACCTGGGAGAACAGCTGAAATCCAGCTTTGATAGGTTGGGAGACTAGTTTAAACCATCTAAAACCAGCAAACCATCTTAGGCCATATTTTCCCCCCCCCACAGCAGGGAGACCAAGCGATTAGCCAAACATCCATCCAGAAGTTTTACATGTTTTTTGTTTTCTTTGTGCCACCATCAAAATAAAAAAAATAAAAATAAAAAAAAGAGTACAAACACAAGATAAAGTTAAAGTGTTTTTTGTATCAGTCTAATCCTTTTTTTTGGCCAATGAATCACACTCATAATACAAGGGTAGGAAGGTTTGTTATATCTGAAAAAAAAAAAACACAAATCTTTCACAATAAGATCAAAAATATATTACAAACTTTTGAGAATTTTGATTTCTTATGACTTATGACTCAATTAGTGTCCCTGTTAACGTTTATCTACTGGCATCCATAAGAGAGATCACAGGAAGCTTATCGTGCCGATTGCTGACCTCCTCACATTTATCACACTTCCTGCCGGCTTGCAGGCCATCGATCAGTTATCAGCCAGTCTCAATCAATTCAGCTCAACGTGGATATTCATTTTGGAAGATGTCACACAGTGCAGCAAGAAAATGCATCACCCACATGCCATTTTCTGCATGATGTAACATTTACATGATAATTCCTCTGAAGTGTCATCTTTTTCTCTCCTGTCATTTAGGTGGCAATTGGTGACCTTCAAGGCTTAGTGCGTACCCTGTCTTTCCCACCGTTGTAATTGCCTCAATATCTCCTTTGTCCCTGGAAAATTAAACTCTGTTCTTTCTGCTTTTGCTGCTTATTAGCCCCCTGCAGTGTGGATGAATAAATCAATGGCTAAAGCAGGGCAGGTCTAATGGGGAGTGTAAGCATGTCAATGAAAGAGAGGTCCGATGTTAGCCAGCCCCTGACCACCGGACACTCTGCGAGAGGCCTTGGGGTTCTGGGTAAAATGGCCATGGCGCTGCATTCACTCCACAGAAAATGTAATGTAATCTTCCAGCATGTGGTCCGCATGACCTTGTTGTTGACGAGAGAGGAGCCGCTGAGCTTCTCTCCTATGGGGTCTGCAACAGAGAGCTCATGTACATGTACTGCAGAGCAGGGGTGTATCTAGGATTTAAGGACACTGAGGGCTTATCCTAGAGTCACAACGGGGGGTGCAGGATTTCCTGAAGTATCCAGTGAACTTCAGAAGTATTAATAGATAATTGAACAACAGCATTGTGATTATAAAGTATAGTGTTTGGGTTCATTTAAACGTAAAACTATCCATCCATCCATCCATCCATATTTTCTATATAATATGACTGATATTCTTGAAAATGCTGGAAATCTATGTTGCTATGATTATAATTATTACAGTGAAAATAAAATTATATAAAATGTAATAAATATTATTAAATATATAGATAATAAAATAATGTGTATTATATATTATTATAAATATGAAACATTCACAATATTAATTATTGTTTTGTATTTTTTTACAAAGATATATTTAAGCATTCATCATTTTCATGAATATCAATTAAATATATCAAATATGATAGACAGACAGATAGATAGATTAGTTAATTTGGATATTTATCTCAACAAATTTTAAGGTGTAGATAGATAGATAGATAGATAGATAGATAGATAAACGTTTTGGCAGTGACATAAACTTTGTGTTTTGCAAAGTTTGCTGCTTCAGTATTTGTAGATTATTTTTCCACATGTTTCTATGGTATAATGAAAAACAATGATAAGCATATCATAAGTTTTTAAGGCTTTTATTGGCAAAAAAATATAATGAGTCAATATTTACAGTGTTGACCCTTGTTCTTCATAACCTCTGCAATTTGCTCTGGCATGCTGGATATTAGCTTCTGGGCCAAATCCTGACTGATGGTGATCCATTATTGCTTTATTAATTCTCGGAGTTGATCACAATTTGTGGGCTTCTGCTTGTCCACTGGCCTTTTGAGGACTTACCTAGGGCTGCACGATATTGGAAAAAACTCACATTGCGATATTTTATTTTTCTGCGATATACAGGTGCATCTCAATAAATTAGAATGTCGTGCAAAAGTTAATTAATTTCAGTAATTCAACTCAAATTTTGAAACTCGTGTATTAAATAAATTCAATGCACACAGACTGAAGTAGTTTAAGTCTTTGGTTCTTTTAATTGTGATGATTTTGGCTCACAAAACCCACCAATTCACTATCTCAACAAATTAGAATACTTCATAAGACCATTAAAAAATGTGATTTTGTAGGCGAGTAAATCAGCATAGAAAATAAACAAATGAAAAGCATAGATAAATATAACAGAACAAAGATACAAATGAAATAAGCAGTGCTTTATATTTTTCAGGTAAGTCTAAGAGTATTCAGGTACAGAAATTGAATAATCAAATGTAAAATAAAACTGCATAGTCTTCACTGTATAAATTAAATCTAATAAATCTGTGTTAAAGCTACAAAAGTGATTTTTTTGTTGTTTGATTAACATTCATAACACAGAAAGCCTCAGGAACATTAAACTGCTGTAACCCAATGTAGGCTACTGTTACACACATCCATTTTCTTTCTCAATTGTTTCCCTTCACCTAAGCCATAAGCAACTGCGTTTTCAAGGATACTCGCAAAACACAGTATTTCAGGCACAAATAGATGCAGAAGTGAACAGAATTCAGTTTTCACGTGCATCTGCGTGGCTCTCACCGTGTCTACACTGGACACGAGCGGCGCGGCGCGACGCGACAAAATACAATGAACTCATTATCAGTGATGCTGTCTACATTGGATACGGCGCAGCACGACAAATACCCGACAGTAAACTGATGCAGCGTTCTCTTTATGACGTACTGACACAAAGTTCAAATTATATGCAATGGTCGCATCCAGTGTAGACAGACTTTGGGGCCGTTCACATGTCGCGCCTAAAAACGCGTGGGAAAACGCCAGTCGTGCTGCTTTCTCCTTCTTTCCAAAGCGCTCGGGAGCTTGCGCTTTTGTGGCGTCTGCCTTTGCTAAGCAACCATGACCTGCGCTCTCCACGACGACACGGAAGTTTCAAGAAAGGATAACGTCTCAGGTTACGTATGTAACCATGGTTCCTCAAGGGAACGAGACGCTGCGTCGGAGGACGCTTCGGGAACGCCCTTCAGCGTGACCGGCTCTGAATCTCGTGTGTAATCAGACCAATAGATGGGCGAGACGTCATGGGCGGGTGACGTAATGGCCGCAATAGCTGCCACGTAGACCTTCAGGGTGGAGTGGGTCAACCCTGCGGAGAAACGGGCCTGCAAGGACTCCAGCACTGTACCAACCGGGCAGTTAACTGGGTCGAGCTGGCGGTCTCCGCACCAAGAAGTGAAAAGTTTCCACTTCAAGGCATACAGTTTCCTCGTTGAGGGAGCTCTGGATTGGAGGATGGTCTCAACAACCTTGGTTGAGATACCGGAAGCTATGAGTTGTGCCCCCTCAGGGGCCACACCCACAACTTCCACAGCTCCGGGCGGGGGTGGTTGATCGTACCCCCGCCTGTGAGAGAAGATCGCTCCTGACGGGAATCTCCCATGGATCGCCACTCTGATTGAGCTAATATCAACCAATCGTCGATGTGGTTGAGTTGTGAAAGTGTGGGGTGAGAGTGCAAGGCCAAAGGAATAACCGGTGTTGGTAGACTTTTGCCCCCAAAAGCAAATGTCAGGAACTTCCTATGATGAGGAAGGATGCCCTCATCCTCCCTCGGAACGGTGAAGTACCGGCTGTAGGACCCGGACTCTGCTGCGCGAGGAGGGACCACCTGCCGGCTGCTCTAGAGACCTCCGCGGAGGTGGCGAGCCTCTTAGGACCGCTACGTTGCCGGGCGGTGACCGAGAGTGGCGCTCACGGGAGACCGCTGCGCCCTGGAACACCGGCAGGGTTGGCAGACTGAGAGGAAATGGATTTCCAGCACTGAAAATCGTTTGCAGTAGCTCCGCTACTAAATGTATTTAAAATAGGTATCTCTGTACAGCTGTCACATCCGGTGTAGACACTGTGTCTGTGTGTGAGCAAAGAAAACAATCAGTATAAATATAACGATCAGTAGCCTATACTAAACATGTGGTCTCACCGCACATGCTTTTATAGCTTCCTGGCATTACGTCACCCGCCCGTAACGTCTCGCCCATCTATTGGTCTGATTACACATGAGATTCAGAGCCGGTCACTCTGAAGGGCATTCCCGAAGCGTCCTCCTATGCAGCTCGAGTTCCTGAAGAGGAACTGGTGTGTTCTATGGAATGAGCTCCACATTAAAAAAATGGATACATCGCGATATCGATGCTGAAACGATATATCGTGCAGCCCTATACTGACCACAGTTTCTCTATGGGATTGAGATCCGGGGAGTTGCCTTGCCACGGATCCAAAATTGCAATGTAATGATCTTCGAGCCACTTCTTTATCACGCTTGCTTTGTGACATGGTGCTTCATCATGCTGGAAAATGTACGGATCATCACCAAATTGCTCATGGATCGTTGGAAGAAGTCACTCTTGCAGGACGTTTGGATACCATTCTTTATTCATGGCAGTGTTTTTGGGCAGAATTATGAGAGAGCCCACTCCCTTGGTTGAAAACCAACCCCACACATGGATGGTCTCAGGATGCTTCACTGTTTGCACAACACAGGACTCATGGTAGCGTTCACTTTTTCTTCTCCGAACAATCGATTTTCCAGATGTCCCAAACAGTCAAAGGGAGCTTCATCAGAGAAAATCATTTTGCACCAGTCTTCTGCTGTCCAGTCCTTGTACTTCCTGCAGAATTTCAGTCAGTCCTTGACGTTTTTCTTGGAGAGAAGTAGCTTCTTTGCTACCCTTCTTGACACCAGGCCGTTGTCCAAAAGTCTTGGCCTCGCTGTGTGTGCAGATGCTCACACCAACCTGCTGCTGTTCCTGAGCAAGCTCTGCACTGCTGGTGACACGATTCCGTAGCTGACTCCTCAGGAGGAGAGGGTCCTGGTGCTTGCTGGACACTCTGGGACGTCCTGAAGACTTCTTCACTGCAGTCGAACCTCTCTTCTTGAAGTTCTTGATGATCCGGTAAATGGTTCTTTCAGGTGCAATATTCTTTGTAGCAATTTCCTTGCATGTGAGGCCATTTTGATGCAAAGCGATGATGGCTGCACGTGTTTCTTTGGAGGTAACCATTGCTAACAAGAACACAATGATTGGGAGCGCTTCTTCTCTCCTTTTATAGCAATCAGTCTGCTCTTACAATCTAATTAGTATGATAGTGATT
>NW_015537969.1:2231066-2237012 GCF_001515605.1 Sinocyclocheilus anshuiensis
AATTTGTGGGCTTCTGCTTGTCCACTCGCCTTTTGAGGACTGACCACAGGTTCTCTATTTGATTGAGATCTGGGGAGTTGCCTGGCCACGGATCCAAAATTTCAATGTAATGATCTTCTTTATCACTTCTTTATCACTCTTGCTTTGTGACATGGTGCTCCATCATGCTGGAAAACGCACGGATCACCACCACATTGCTCATGGATTGTTGGAAGAAGTCACTCTTGCAGGACGTTTTGATACCATTCTTTATTCATGGCAGTGTTTTTGGGCAGAATTATGAGAGAGCCCACTCCCTTGGTTGAAAAGCAACCCTACACATGGATGGTTTCAGGATGCTTTACTGTTGGCACGTCACAGGACTCATGGTAGCGTTCACCTTTTCTACTCAAAACAATCGATTTTCCAGATGTCCCAAAGAGTCGGAAAGGAGCTTCATCAGAGAAAATAACTTTGCACCAGTCTTCTGCTGTCCAATCCTTGTACTTCCTGAGATAGATAGATAGATAGATAGATAGATAGATAGATAGATAGATAGATAGATAGATAGATAGATAGATAGATAGATAGATAGATAGATAGATAGATAGATAGATAGATAGATAGATAGATAGATAGATAGATAGATAGATAGATAGATAGATAGATAGATAGATAGATAGATAGATAGATAGATAGATAGATAGATCAATAGAATGCTTTGCAAGTTATAACTGACTTTCGATTGCTTGGACGATCAGTAAAAGCATGAAATATATGATTGATGAATATCTATATTGTTGCTACAGTCTCATAAAAACTACTTTTTTTTATTTTGTTTTTTTCATTTATCGTGTCACTGCATCAGCAATACAATGATACTGACTTTGGTCATGCAATGGGAGACTGAAGAAAAAACCCAGAGCTATCTACTATTTTAGAGTTTTGGGGCATCGTGGCCTGAGAGAAAGTTGATATCTCTCATTCATAATCCCATCCCCGAGGTGTGTAGATATAACCTGATGAATCAGAAACAGAAACGAGGGTCAGGTCTCTCACCAGGTGTCCTGGTTAGTGAAGCAGAACATTCAGTTTTTCTGCATTGTGTCTCAAAGCCGAGGGCTTTTATGCTTAGGGCTGTAGAAATAGGTCAGGGTTTTACTAGGCCAGCAGGTCAACACTGACCCAAAACTGTTCTTAAGGTGAAGACAGAACCCCTAGCTGATGTTTTTGACCTTTAATCTCTGACTTTAACTCCTTGACACATTTAGAGTGCATTAGTTATGATTACTCTGACCGAGGGAATAAGTGCTGGGAAAGACTTGAACATGACTCTGTGGGCTGTGGTAGCATATTGGTTTATACTTTTGGCTAATAATGTGAACATGTTCGGGTCAGTCTGTGGTATGGCATACTGTGAACTTGAAGGTTGATTTTACAAAACTTAATACTAATTTGCAAGGCATTTAGTCTCACAGAGCCATTCTTATGATTATTGACATGAACTCTGGTTTGCAGTGTAGCTTATTCTGCCCAAAGATGCTGTTTTACTGATTTTAATTATTTATTTATTTATTAACATTATTGTTTACATTGGTGGGTAAATCTGAAACTGACAGTACCTCATTAGACCAGTACGCAAAATATGGTAGCTCAAATAAGAGAGCAGTAATCTATGTAAACATTTGTATGGCAAACACTAAAGATAATAGTTAAAACAGACTTTTCAGACTTTCTATTCTGAAATCCATCCAGTAATATGTTATAACTTGGGGATGCTTTCTTGTTGCTCAAACCAAGGTCATGGGTTCGATTCCCTGAGAATGCATGAACTGAAAGAAAATGAAATGAAATGAAAAAGAATAGGCCTATACCTTCAATACCGAGTAACTTGAAGAAAACATCTAACAAACACACAAATGACATGATTGTGAATTATAAAATAGGACTGCCATTGAGAATAGGATTGATAATACTGTTTTACATTGTGCTTTCTATTGATTTACTGTAGAGTGAATGCAGAATAGTTGGCTGTTAATTATGTATTCTATTGCAGTCTATTGATGAAGCGATCAGAAATCTAGAACAACCGATCAATGCAGTTATTTAAAGAGGAATCTGAACCATTTTAACAATTTGGTATGTGATATGGCCAAACAAGTAATGGTGCTGAAGAAAAATTATCTACACTCTCCAACACATACAGTATCATCCTTTTCCTGATGGGAATATAAAAAAATCACCAGAACATCTGGTATTTTCTCTTCACCTCTGCTAAGTCCACTATGCCCAAGTACATATTTTGTCCTTCAAACCTCATATGGAGCCTTGCTTAGACCTTTGGACATCACATCCAAAGGCAACATATGTGCCCCCAATCTAACCTTGCTTTTACTGCATATCCAGCCTGCTCTCCTGCATCTGAAAGGTCATTATAGCATTACATTAGCTTGCTATAGGACCCACTACAGGGCCGTTGATACCCCCTGAATGGCCTGGCTCTCCTCCTCCGGTCCTACACGACCCCAAGGTTAGCTGGGAATCCTTGTATCCATCAATCAAATGCTCAGATGGATCTTGAACATGTACACTGAAGATGGATTTACAAATGTCAAGATGCTGCTCTCATCTGTAATGACACATGGCTGGTTCAGCCTAACAGTTACGTAATTGTTTGTGAGGGTGTGTTTTTGTGTGTTGGTGTGTGATTTTGTACCCTGGGGATCTGGACTTAATGAGCTGGCTTACCTGACATAAAAGTACACTGAATTGCAAAAGCTTTGCTATTGTGTAAAGAGCAGCTTTGAAGTCATTTGACAGTGTTGAAGCCAAACATAAGTACGGGTAATATCATATGACGAGTAGCTGACAAAAATATTTCAGCTAGCCATTCTGGAGTTTTTATGTTCTTCTTTATCTTCTCCTTTCATTCATTTATTATTATTTCTAAACGTGAATAAGCAAAGAGAGAAATCAAGATTAGATGCTGTTCTTTAAAGGTGTATTATTTCTGCATCACATAGCATCAGCAAATCAAAGCATTTTTAAAACTTTTTCAAACAGTTTCTCAGAATGATCTGTGATTGGCTGGACAAACAGATAGCCCCACCACCAAAGTTATGCAATTGGTTGTTGCTATGTCAGGCTGGATGAGCAGATCAAACAAACAAAGGCCAATATGGGAAGCCACATAACCCAAAAGTGGGACAAAACAGCACAGTATTAAAGAGTTTGTGCCGTGCTGACCTAGCACAGCTCAATGGACCGACTTCTCTTGCTAATCAGCCTACGAAAGGCTTACTCATGGTTGTCAATGCATATTAAAGACTAATAAAAATTAGAGTTTTGTAGCTTTAAGTTCATGTCTGCTAGCTTTGAGCTCATCTGTATGCTAGTGTGCTCCTAAAAATGGGCTTTTAGCAGATATACACATTTAAAAGCCTTTCTTTTCCAGCACCAACCATCTGCACCATAGATTTCTGTTCAATAAAAATGTATCTTGATTGAGAATGCGAGTCCCCGACCTTTACAGCAAAACACCAAGTAACAACCCTTACCAAAAAAAAAGTATACTTCAAGTTTATTTTATTAAGTATACTTAAGTTGTCATGAGGCACACACACGAGGAACGAGGAGACGCTGGAGAATACTTTACCAAGACTTTATTTTCAGGAACCAAGGCAGACGAACTCAGGAAGACGTTTAACAGCGGACAGAGAACTTGGGACTGGGAACACTTATTTATACACACAGGAGGAGGGGATGACGAGACACACCTGGGAGCAATGAAACACTAATCAGGGGAGGAACAGGAAACTAACCAAATAAGGCCATGGGAAGGCACATGGGGAGCAGGACACACACAAAACATGGAACAGAGTCTGACATAACGCCCCCCTCCGGAAGGCGTGTCCTCACGCCATATAACAGCCAATGGGGAGAGTTCAAGTATATTTTTAAGGATACTTTATGTAGTAAGTATACACATATCATTGTACTAGTAGTATACTTGTAAGTGTACTATTTCAGTACTCCTTAGGACTAAATTGGCCCACTTTCTAGTATATAAAAATATACTTTTAAGTATAATTTAAGTATAACAGTAGTAAACTTTGAGTACACAACTAGTTTACATCTATGTGTTTAGTTTGTACTGCAACTATACTAAAAGTGAATGTATAGGTATACTGATAGTTTACTAATTAAATACTTGTAGCAGTTTTAGTACACCTTGAAGTATAGTCTCAGTAAACTACTAGTTTAGTAGTTTTATACTGCAAGTATACTCGTAAGTTTTCTTTAAGTGAACTTTACATCATACTTTAAGTATACTGCTATGTCCCTATTTAAGTATTAATTTGTATATATTTTGTTATATGAATATCTGAACATACAAACATCAAAAGAAAGAACAGGGTATCTGCTTGCAAACAAAAACATTTTATTCTAGCTTCATGCATTTTTTTTTATAAACACTTGAATGTGGGTAAGTTTCATTAAAAAAGAAAGAAAGAAAGAAAGATAAACATTTTGACAAAAAAAAGACTATGAATTGGATTCAGAATGATAATCAAAATGTAGATGGAGTCTATCAGCACCCCAAAGCTTGACAGTCATTACCTTTTCATGGGTCGACATTTTATTCCTTAACGTTACACAGTTTTGATGCTGTTTTATGTCTGATCGTGTTAGATTATGTGTGGAAGCATCTGTTGTTTTGGTTTCTCCTTTGCTTGTGTTTTGGAAATTCTGTACAGAAGGTGTGTAATAGCGCCCTCTGCCGTATAACAATGCAAACATGGACTCCCGGAGCACAAGTGTAGCTCAAATATATTTAGACTTTTTCTAAGTATAAGTCAAGTATACTTAAAATGTCATTTTAAGTATATTTCTGAGAAGTACATAAAAAGTAGACAAAGTATACTTTCCTATTTTTTAGTTCAAAAGGGGTATACTAATAGCACACTTTAATAAACTTATTTTTCGTAAGGGAAATCTCGATTTATGACTGTAGTGTCACAAAAGTCTGTTGGCTATTTAAACAGGACGTGCCTTTAAATATGTCCCACCCAAACCTTGCATTCTTTAACTGAGATAGGAGCGTTATAACAGAAAAAAATCCATACATCATAAATATCAAAGCCATCCCTGCATCTCTAAAGATCTTCTTTAGAGAGGTGAAGATCTTTTCTCAGAGGTGGTTTAGTGTTTGATTTTTTTTGTGCTGCTCTTCTGTTGTTACTGAAAGCTGCTTACTGGTGTTCTTAATGAACAGGAATGAACAAGTCTTCATTTGTAAAAATAACCATGCACACAGAAATGTATGAACGTAGTAGACATTACAAGAATAAAGTAAACATTATTGTATGATAAATGGTGACTGTGTTGATATTAAAGGCCTTAATGTTCTTTTTGCTTTGACTGCTCACATTCGGTGACCTGTATCTATCATTAATGTGAACAGACAGCTGCCTTAAAATTAGTTGACCAAATTATATTATAGTGCAAGTTTCGAAGTTCTTTGACATTTTCAAACAATGTCCAATAGTAGAGAGTGTGTCTCTGGGTCCAGGTGCTGTAAGGTCAAGGTGCTCTTTAGTCTAGGGTTTATAACAGTCCATCAAAGAAAACTTTAGGATGACCATGGCACTTTTGTAAATTAAAAAGCTTTTATTATCAGATGGCTACATACAATGCTTTGAAGAGTTTTTAGATTAGCCATCTGTTAAAGGATAAGCTCACTTTCAGAACAATAAAAAAAATCCTGATAATTTACTTTAAATTTGTGTATTGTTTACTGAGGCAAAAGTCGTAGTTAAGGACCTTAAAATAAACTGTGACCAGATTATCACAATTATATATATATATATATATATATATATATATTAGGGCTGCACGATAAATTGCATGCGATATTTAATGCGCATCTTGTCAGAAAGCCGGTTCTGTAATCAGCGGTAAATCTCC
>NW_015537969.1:2237132-2252623 GCF_001515605.1 Sinocyclocheilus anshuiensis
TAGATCCTACATTAATATTGCTGGGCCTTTGGGCACCCAGAATTGTTCTCACATTTTACGGCATCAACGCCGGCCCTGGAAGATGCAGCACTAATGTGTTAACACAGCTTGGTTGTGATATATTCCCTCAGGTTTTGCCTAACTGAAGCATCTCCTCCAATATCAATTAAAAGTGTTATCTTGCCATCTCCGATTTTTACAATTTCTTTTCTAAGACAGGCGCTGCTGGCATTGAATGAATCCACAGGGTAGTTTCGTTGTACAACAAACACATGTATTCTGCTGTGACGATTTAGACTAAATTCAGAAATGTATCCAATCCAGGACCACATATGAAAGTAGAGCAAATCGGACTTGAAAGGATTTGTTCACACGACTCAGATTAGTGTCACATGTATACAAACATTCAGATATGGCCTGTCTGCACACTGCAGTTTAAAATAGCCAGTGACAAAAAAAAAAACTGTTCTGCATCACCGTAATCCCACAAAATAAATCAATAAGTAAATAAGCAAACGCATGATCAGATAAGCTTTTTTCAGTAATGAGGAACGAGAGAAGCGATAAGCACCTGTGAAATGGAGTGCACCTCGCTTCTCTGTGCCAATTCATCTACAGTATTTATTTCTTGGTAGAATAATTTGTTTGTGCCATTTTGTTCATGTAAACCCTTTATTCCAGCCATCTCATAATAAGCTTGAGTCAGGAACCTCTCATCGAATGAAAGATGTATCCACTTTAAACCCTCGTGTTTTCATCTGCCTTGTCTAAAGGCCCCTCTCCAGAGCCAATTCTTAGGTCCATTTAACTCGCTTCGCTGCTGGTGACTGATTCAGCACACCTCAGACACGGAGCCAATGGGCTGCTGGGATGCATTGGAATATTCATAACATCCCAACAGATGCGTGACTAGACAAATGCATTTTATCTTTATATATTTAACTTGTAATGTTCTACCTATTAAAGATGAACTTGAAATAAGCATGGAAGGCTGCAAACTCAGCAAAAATGGATAAGGTTCTGGTATATGGGTCAATGAAATTAGTCTATCCACAAGAAAAAAAAAAAAAACTTTAAACAATCTAGTTTAAAACACACATGCCAAGTTTTTAAGAAAGTTTTTAAATATGTCAATGAATGTATATATGAATGATTCAGATCATCAAACTAATTTTAATATTACACAAAGGTAACACGAGTAAATACAAAATACAGTTTTGAAATTATTAAATTTATTAAGGGAAAAAAGCTGTTTCACTACGTGAAAAAGTAATTGCCCCCTAAATCTAATAACTGGTTGTGCCACCCTTTGCAGCAAAAACTGCAAACAAGCGTTTGCGATAACTGGCAATGAGTCTTTCACATCGCTGTGGAGGAATTGTGGCCCACTCTTCTTTGCAGAATTGTTTGAATTCAGCCACATTGGAGGGTTTTTGAGCATGAATGGACTGTTTAAGGTCATGCCAGAGCATCTCAATCGGATTTAAGCCCGGACTCTGACTTGGACACTCAAAAACCTTAATTTAGTTTTTCTTGAGCCATTCAGAGGTGAACTTGCTGGTTTGTTTGGGATCATTGTCCTGCTGCATAACCCAAGTGCGCTTGAGCTTGAGGTCACAAAGTGACGGCCGGACATTCTCCTTTAGGATTTTCCGATAGAGTGCAGAACTCATGGTTCCATCAATTATGGCAAGTCGTCCAGGTCCTGAAGCTGCAAAGCAGCCCCAGACCATCACACTACCACCACCATGTTTGACTGTTGGTATGATGTTCTTTTTATGAAATTATGTGTTGGTTTTACACCAGATGTTTACGCCAGGGACATACATCTTCAAAAAAGTTCAACTTTTGTCACATCAGTCAGTCCACAGAATATTTGCCCAAAAGGCTTGGGGATAATCAAGATATTTTTTGGCCAATGTGAGACGAGCCTCTGTGTTCCCTTTGGTCAGCAGTGGCTTTTGCCTTGGAACTCTCCCATGGATGCCGTTTTTGCCCAGTCTCTTTCTTATTGTTGAATCATGAACACTGACCTTAATTGAGGCAAGTGAGGCCTGCAGTTCCTTAGATGTTGTTCTGGGTTCTTTTATGGCCTCCTGGATGAGTCGTCGTTGCGCACTTGGAGTCATTTTGGTAGGCCAGCCACTCCTGGGAAGGTTCACCACTGTTTCAAGTTTTCTCCATTTGTGGATAATGGCTCTGACCATGGTTCGCTGGAGTCCCAAAGCCTTAGAAATGGCTTTATAACCCTTTCCAGACTGATACATGTCAACTATTTTGTTTCTCATCAGTTCTTGAATTTCTTTAGATCACGGCATGTTGTGTTGCTCTTTAAGCATGCTTCACTTTGTCAGAGAGGTTCTATTTAAGTGATTTCTTGATTCAACAGGTCTGGCAGTAATGCTTTTTCACGTAGGGCCATGTAGCTTTGGACAGCATTTTTCCCTTAATAAATGAAATCATCATTTAAAAACTGCATTTTGCCAACCGACTCTCTAACCATTAGGCCACGACTTCCCCTAAATTAATAGATAGGACAAAAAAAATAGATTGTCATGACATGTGCCACATCCTATTAATCAAAAACTGAAAGACCTATAAATGTGTCACAGAGGGAAACTAAAGGATGCATGTGTGCGTGAGAGTGGGGGAGATTAGTTGAAGGGCTAAACCCTCCACAGAAGAGTCATCAGTCTTCTCAGCACATCCGTCAGGGATTTTCAGACATCGGAGAAAAGTATGCGTGTCCATTTTGTGTCTTTGTGAATAGGATTGCGACCTTCACAGAGAGAACATGCAGCCCTGAAATGATTTACAAGTCTGCTCTGAGTGAGAGTGGGAAGGAGGAGAGGAAGGGTGAGACAGAATGACAAAGAGGCAAAAACGAGGAGGAAAGTCAGAGAGTTTCCACCTATTGATCCAGGTGGGAGTGTACAGAAACCCAAAGGCCCTCCAAATGAAGGACGTACCACTGCAGCCGACTGTATGCCAGTAATGTGACCCACTAACCACATGTAATTAAGACAAAGGGACCGGTGCCAGAGGGGTGGGCTGAATGAAAAGTGAGCGGCGGCTCAGGAGAGGCTGAATTGGGGCTCGCAAACGCAGCTGTGGAAAAAGGCTGGCGTGAGGAGCTCTGGCAGGGCAGGCGGGAATCAAGACCGAAGGAGCTGATTTACAGGAAAACTTTCTGCTTCATTAATGCTGTCAGAGAGCTTAAATGGCCCGATATGTGACACAACTGTTCCTCTCCATCTCACTCTGTTTTCTCCTGTCTTGGGTTTTCTGTTGTCATTCTCGTTCTCTCTGGCTGTTTGTTTTTGACACTCTGCAGTGTTTCCGCAGAAGAGATTAAAGAGGATTAGTGATGTAAATCTGTTAATGAATCTAACATTCAAATAACTTTGTGTTGCCCTTCTTGCAATCTCTCCTTCAGAACTCCCCTTCTCTTTTTTACTAACAGAGTTTTACACAAATAAAATTATCAAAGTTATCAGTGTTATTTTAGTATGATTGAGGTACTATCGTTTTTATTTTCATATTTTCTGTTTTCATTTAAAAATTTTTGTTAAAGTTTTAGTAATTTTGTTTTTGTAATTTTTAATAGTTTTTGTTATAATTTTTTCATTTCAGTTTTAATTATTTTAGTATATGAAGAATGTTAATGAGAATGTTGTCAGTTTGTTTCAGTTAACAATTATTTAAAGCATTTTTTTTCTTTTATGGCTATCATTTTTTTTCTGTTTTAGTTAACTAATAAACCTGGTATTTAGGGCTGTGATGACTAATTGGTAATAATTAATGAAAATGATTAGCAATCAATTTTATTATGGATTTGGCATGTGTTTATGCTGTGCTTGGAGAATCATCATCAGTGATGTAGAAAATGAATAATTTCATATGTGTAGTGTATGATTGTATATGCAGGTGTGGTCATGTTTTTGATGAGTGCTTGTTATGCTAAATGCATTTGAGATGTTTTGTTTTTATATATATGGACACATCTTGTATCTTGCTATTTTGTGCTTACAGTTCAAGCATTTTTGTTCTAACAACAGCATTTTATTTGCTGTCTTCCTTTTGATCAACAAAATGACTATATGGCCCACAATACTGCAAACCATACAGTACACATTTTTGCTTTGTGTTCTTTGACAAGATGGTCAATCTGTGACACTTTGACCCTCAGTTGTTATTTATGCAAATTCATAAGTTTAAAGAGTTGAAACATGAACTTTGGTATCCAGCACAGAACTTTCCGGTCCTGTGTTTACATGCATGTGTGTGGAAGTCTGTATGGCTGCAGCTTTAAACTTGCATGGCTATCAATTAAACAGAACCCAGCAGACATTTTATTTTGATTAAAGACTTTTAATAAAAACATATGTTAAGGCAAAGAAAAGATTCTGTTGCCAAAGGCTATTTCTGCTAAAACCACCTGGCTTTGCTCAAATATTACAATTTTAGCACAAATAGCACATTCTGCCTATTTATACTTTGTGTGAATAGCATTTAATTCTATCTGCACTTGGTGTAAACAAGATGCAATTAATTGCTATTTATATTTGGTGTAAACAATATCTACTACTATCTATGTCTATGCCTTTATTTGGTTATACTGTTCAGCTGCTTTCAAACTGTATGTTATGTATAGCAATAGATTTAAATATTGTTTGAAAAAGAAAAATGAGCAAGATATGATCTGATTAATCAAAGACATATTTGACTGATTAATTAATTAGTTGTTTGACCTCACTGAAATGGTGTTTGGATCACTCATCTATATTTCTTTCTTCCCCCGCAGGACAAATGACATAGGATGAACACTGCTGGTCATCTCTGGCTGTCTGTGCTGTCATCCCTTTTTGCACTGGCCTGGGCCGTGGAGCCGCTGGGTCAGGCTGTCCCCTGCTCCTCTCTGGTGGCTGGGGTCTTATACGGCTCCTTCTCGCTTAGGGACCTCTTTCCCAGGCCGTCGGCTCTGACATCTGGATGCTCCTGGACTGTGGAGAACCCTGACCCCACCAAGTACTCGCTCTATTTCCGCTTCAATCGCCATGCCGGCACGTGTTTAGCTTTTTCCCCGCTGGTGCTGCCCCTGGACCACTACCTCTCAAACCAGACCTGTGGCCCCCCAAACCAGCCCACCTTCCCCTCGGACCCTGAAGCTGTTGAGCTTTGCATGGTCCCAGGACCCCACACCTTCCTGCAGTTTGATAAGAACTTTGTGCAGTTGTGCCTGACCACTCATCCCAACAAAGACGGCGACAACGGAGATGGGACATCCGAGGGCCAAGCCCCCTTGTCGGCGGAAACTCTGGACTTCCGGCTCGTAGAGGTTCTGCTCATTAATAATGAGAATTCGAGTCAGTTTACGTGTGGAGTCCTGTGCCGATGGTTTGAGGAGTGCTTGCACATCGGCTCAGGCTGGGAAACCAAGAGCTGCAGTATCACCCAGACGGGATGCGTTTGTCCCAACACGGCCCCTCCGGTCTCCCTACTGCCCACTGCTCCCCATAACCACTCTTTAGACCCCAGCGCGAGTGTGTTGCAATCCCCACCCGACGACTGTTGTGTCACACAGCTGCATTCAAAGAATGGCATCGCTATAGCACCCAGGGATGTCCGGCAAGGTAAGCCAAGCTTCCTTCTGACCAGCTGTTAGCTGTTTCATTTACAGCCTACTCCATTAAAATCAATTAAGCTGCTTTACAAGCTACTTTGTTTGATTGGGTAACTATGGGCTCGTTTTGGATCACAAGCAAAGTGTTTCACTTTCAGCTTGATTTGATTTGATTTGGAGAGCTCATTTTATATTTCAATTATTAGCCTCTAATTACAAAAGGGAAACTTTAACTTTAAAGTGCTTGGAACTGCCTCCAATCAGGATAAGTGTTTGTGATAAAATAGTAATCACTGACTCCCCTTGGCTGCACTGTTTTAGTCCTGCTGATGATCTTATACACTGTGTTCTAACTGGGTGTGACTCGAAAACCTTCTAGTGACAAGTAATCTATCAGTAGATTGATCATTTTGTGTTTATTATGCAAGGTTAGGTCTGGTCCTCAAATCTGATTGGCTGAGCAATGATTCAAGAGCTCTGATATTTAGCGCAGCACTTGGAACTGAATCAATTATCTTTGTCTGTATAGTAGGATTTCAGGGACTCTTTCTGCAAGATATATTGTTAAGCTAGTAGATGGTAACAAATAGCTGTATTATAATGACTCACTAAATCGATAATCACTATAATAATCACCGATTAATTCAATACCCTGATTCAATCAGGAGTAAACAAGTCATTAATTCACTGAACCACTGCTTCATTCAGAAATAAAACAAGTTGACTGTTTCTGAACATTCATTCAAGCAAACTATTTCTTACTATTTCTGCCACAAAAAAGTAAAAAATAGTAAGAGTAGCATGCTAGTATGTAGTTCTGAATTCTGCACGTGTTATGAGTAAGCCTGAATCATTCGTTCAGCTGATTCGTTCAAAGACACTGATTCTTTCAGAAATGAGCGAGTCATTGAACCACTGAAACGATTTTTTCAAAACGCTGATTCGTTCCGGGAAAAAAGCAATTAATTCAGTGTGTTTACATGCACCCTCATAATGAGATTATAATTACATTTTGGCAATATAGCGATTAAACTTTACCTCATGTCAACGCAATACTTCGATCTAAATAATGCGATTAAGCTCATAATCACAGCAAGCATGATCATATTAAAGGTGCACTAAGCAATTTTTTTGCCAAACGATGTTGATATTTGAAAGCACCAAAACAAACACGCCCAACAGGACCTCACCCCTATTTTTATATCTCTGCCCCACATGTACGTACACAACCCTGGCATAACGACGACCGCAGAAACAAGTGAAGATGACACAAGCATATTCAAACAAAAGCCAACACAGATAAGTTGTTTGAAACAATGCAAAATCAACGGTACTCACCTATCAAAAAGAAACAACGCAACCTCGCGGGTCCTACCTCTTGCCTGGTCGTAACCCTTCTTTTAATGTTTTATTCCTCCGATATTTTCCTCTTTTTTATCTTCCAGTTCTCTCTATCTATAGTCGATCTGCTACTATCTGTCCTGTGCACTCAAATTGAGCGCTCTCTTCTCTCTATCAATACAAGACACGCCCCTTACTGCTGATTGGCTGCAAGCGTGTTTTGGGACATGGTCCGACACTGCGGTCAAAAGCGGTTTTCAAAAATTGCTTAGTGCACCTTTAACAGAGGTGGCGTACGCATGTAAACACCTTAATCGCATTATTGCTGCTCTGACCAAAGTGTGCATGTGGTTGTGATGTACATAAATGACGTGACACGCACCTGCAGTAATATGCAGATTAGAAATGATGGTGGGGAAGCAAGCATCGCATTTCGGGGGAGCCAGGGGAAACAGAGTTCATGTTGTCGACGTTGCGCGTCATCAACATAATGCAGTACATTGATTGATGAAAACACTGAAATAGGGACATTTTTAGGCATGTCACAACAAAAATGTCCGAGACCAGATACACAAGAAACAAATTTGATTTAATTTGTGCTGTGCAGTGGGGTATGTCAATAATGGCGGTAAAAAATAACCACCATTAATAACAAATAATGCGAATAATGGAAATTGCATGTAACCAGAAGTGAAGCTTTGCTCTTGACTTCATCAAACATCATAATGTGATTAAATCCTTACTCTGATTATTAGAAATAATCGTATTATTTGTGCACATGTAAACGTAGTCATTGAATCACTCAACCGATTTGTTCATCACCACTGGTTAGGAGGCTGGTTAGGAGAGAAACGAAAGAGTAGCAAGGAAGAGATGTATTGCTTATCGATGTATCACGCCGGGTGACCAGATTTAAAATGGTATATTGGTATATGGTCTCAAATCTGTCACTTGTCACATTTGCTGATGTCGTTTTGTGTTATTGCTTCGGGGTTGTGGGTGGATATAGAGGTAGAGGACAGTTCATGGGCTGCTGATGATTTTTAAATATATATTTATGTATTGCCATTATTCGGGTCAACTTTTTCCTCTGGCCCCCGCTGTTGTTTTTTTTTTGTTTGTTTTTTTTAATCTGCCCCGATATAAGTTACAGGTTATCAGACCCATAGGCAATCAGCGCCATTGATAGACGTCATTATGTTGTGTATAGAAACATTCTGCGTGTATTTCTGATTGAGGGACAGAGAGAGTCAGAAAGTGTGTTATTGACGCCGAAAAATAAGCGACTAGGAGGGGAAAGTGAGAATGAGAGGACGTGTATGTGCACGCATGCTTCAGCCGGGCTTTTCCTGGCTCGCTCTAGTGCCTCTCAGCTAAAGCCACACTGAGTTTTATCCTCCCTTGAGTCAGCATGCTGATTGGCTGTGCCAGACAGGAGGACACTGCCAATATGCCTGTTACAGAGATGCAGCCTTCTCCTGTGCCCGCAAAGACTGCACATTAAACGGCCTTCTCCTCAAAGCTGACATCACTGACACCAGCCAATTTCAAGCATGGAGAGTTCTTCTCTGGAAAGATGTTGACAGTATTTTTAGGTGCATATTGGGAGATTTTTTTCCGTAAGTAGGCCACTCTGGAATAGAGGATATATAGCATCCTGCACAGTCATTGCAAATGATTCAAAAGGAAATCAGAGCACTCAGGCATATAGGTCTCTTAACTACTATGTAATGTAATAATCCGTCTAATTTTGCAGTGCAGAAGCTAGTTATTTTCTGTGAATGTGTGAGACTTCATTAGCTCCTATAGGCGCATAACTAGAGAAATGACATAATTGTATTAAACTATTTGTGCTACAAATCAGTGTGTTTATAATTATGACAATACATTAAAATAATATCAAGCAGCATAACAAGCTCTTTTGTACAGCTAAAAATAACTGGAAACGAATGACACCGGAAACCTTGCACGTTCAAGTTACAAATGGCTGAACCTGTTCGTATGTTAAAAATAAGGTGGATGTGATAATTAGACCCACAAGGATTCTGCAAACTTTTTCATATTTACGGTAAGGGCAAATCTACTGAAATCTGTGGAATAGGTTTAAAAATAAAAAAAAGGTGCACTTTAAGTTTTTCCTTATTAAAGTTTTACAGTAGTGAGTTGATTTTTGTAAAAATATGATTAACATACTGAAAAAAAATGCTGAAAAAAAGTATTAGTTAAACCATTGAAAATATTATTAAAACAATCATGTATTCTCACATGAGGTCAGGGCTCCCATCATATCTTCATAGCTGTCACCTAATAAAAGCTTTTTATTTTTACATGAAGTTGGTCTTTTCATGACCAAACAAATACTCATTTTATTGTACCTTAGTACTCATCTATTGTTGTCACAACACACATGAAAATAACAAAGTGCGCCTTATACTGAAATGTACCAATTTTCTTGTTAGCAACTGAAAATTTCAGCCAAACTGATTTTGCCTCTTATTTAAACAATATATTTTTTAACCTGTTTCAAATCCACTTGTTTTTGTACAATTTTGTAAATGACACACATTCTGCAGGGCCTTCATCAGAGATCTGCGTGTGGTACATTTTCTGCCATAATCTGCGTATGTTGAACTGCAAATAAATCTTTTTGTTTGGATGGGAGATGAACACACCACAGACGAAAATTTGTTTCTGTGAACTGTCACCATCCCTTGGTGTGCAAATGATTTAATTACAGGCGTGTTATCTAAAGGCTTAATTGGACTAATTATTTAATTGTCTTCAGGCCTAGGTATTTCTTGCTCATCTCTGGATCATAGACAATCCCTATGCTCAAAGCCCACATGAACATGGAACTTCTCGCTCCTCCGTGTGCCGCAGCCTTGAGATTAGGTTGGCGAAGGAGGAAAAAAGGCACACGCTGTTACAGCATTTCTTCTTTTTTTATGCTAGTGTTGTAGCTTAATAGAGGCTAATTGGTGTGATTGCATGTGTGTGATGTTGATCTAGTTTCCTGTAGACTGAAACATCAGCTTGCAGGCAGAAGAAGCCAGATTGCCATGCTGCATTAGCTATTGTGCTTGAGTTAATGTTGATATAATCTCTCTTTGATTACATCCAGTGATTACTCTCTCTCCATAAAGTGCCTTGTGTTGTGCTTTTCTGGAGGTCCCTGTCTGTTCCACATAAACAGCGAATGTTGAATATTTTCAGATCTCTAGTGTATGTGTATATACTGCACACATATATTTAGCGAATGTCAAATTGAACTTGACTAAATTGCAGGAATTATTAGAAACGCACTGGCATATACAGAGGCTTTATATTTTACAATTGTCAATTTAAGTCTCAACTGTTTTCTAATAGCAATAATAAATTGCAAATTTAGTTCACAGTGGGATTTATTTTTGTGATTTTTTTTTTATGTTACTTTTTTTACTCTCACAATCACAGTTTTAATGACACAAATGTGACTTTGTATGTCACAAATATTGATTTATTTCTTATTTAAAATGTTCTTTCCCTAACATTAGTATATAATTCTTAAATATGCAAGCCTCATTCTGCCAAAAAATAAAATGGGTAATTGTTAAATTAATAACATATTTTCTTTTAACAGATCTTCTTCTTTTACAATGTTAATGCTTTTAATAGTTTATTTTATAAGGACTTGCTATGAACGTACTGTATGCTATAAGGTTCTTGCGATAAAAGCGTAGGTTTTTTTTTGTTTTTTTTTTACTTGTCCTTGAGTTCAGTGCACAGACCTCCGGAGGGTCAGGGGCTAAGCAACATTGCTAGGGCACAATCGCGGTCTGGGGGGGCGGGGTGTAAAACAGTGGTGAACCTTCCCAGGAGTGGCTGGCCTACCAAAATTACTCCCAGAGGGAGATCGGAACAAGAAGAGACTGGGCAAAACGGCATCCATGGGAGAGTTCCAAGGCAAAAGTCATTGCTGACCATAAAGAACACAAAGGCTCGTCTCACATTTGGCAAAAAATATCTTGATTATCCCCAAGACTTTTGGGCAAATATTCTGTGGACTGATGTGACAAAATTTGAACTTTTTGTAAGGTGTGTGTCCCGTTACATCTGGTGTAAAACCAACACAGCATTTCATAAAAAGAACATCATACCAACAATTAAGGTTTTGGAGTGGCCAAATCAAAGTCCGGACTTAAATCGGATTGAGATGCTGTGACATGACCTTAAACAGTCTGTTCATTCTCGAAAACCCTCCAATGTGACCTCCATTAGACTCCATTACTATGAATTCATCTGGGTGTATTTCTCTGAATTCTTAAAATACTTCTTTGGTAATTCTTAGGGATGCACCGATACTGAGCTCCTGTACTCGTACTCGTACTCGTTAAAATGCCCCGATAGCACCAAAAATAAAAGTATCGTTATCGGGCGAGTACTGGAAAAAGTGGTATCGGTGCATCCCTAGTAATTGTGATGTCAGTGTAGGTTTCAGACAGGAGTAAAAGATTAGCATTGGGTCTGCAACTAACAATTATTTTTCAAATAGTCAATTTTTCAGTTGGTGGTAAATTCATTGTGTCATCCGTAACTAGCATAGCTGCTAGCATTACTAGGCCTACATGTTTACTAGTATAATAGTATCTATTCCCTCAAATAGTATAGCTTTGACTAGTAATGCACTATTAGCAATGTAGCAAAATAGTCTACTACTTTGCTAAATGTAAATTATATTGCACAGCTTTATACTGTATATAAAGTTGGATATAGAAATATATCCACCTTTATCCTTATACACTTACATAAAGCAATATGTACTATATAGCAAATCTTAAATGTGTGATTGTTTATATTATTACAAATGAAAGCTGTAATCTGTTAAATACAACTGTAAGGCATGACTATATTAAGATGTTATAAACACTGACATCATGATTTTCTGTAAAGCTACTTTGAAACAATGTGTATGTGTGAATAAAATTGACTTGACAACTTGGGTATCACAGTTTACCTATGCAGCAATACAATCAGTTGAGGTAATAATCAAACATTTTCTCCTATAATGTCCTCCTCCTTATTTAGTCTTCTGAAGTCATTTTAGTGAATCATTTTATCTGGATGATGCATTTCCAATGAGTCATTGTTCTGTAGCTTCAGTGTTGTGTAATTAACTACTTTTTTCAAGCATTAGCTACATTTAGTTTAACTGTAGCACTCCTTGAATCTGAGTAGTGTGGGCATGGCACACCTAATCGTGAGTTTAGCCCACTCTGGCTACTGTCCTTCAACCACCTCTACTGTTAAGGTGCCATCACATTTACCCCACTGTTCGCCAAATGTTTGTGGATGAATTCCATTAATGTAAATAGTAATCCACACAATTTTGAATTGTATGTGAGGGCAAAAGATTTCCCAACACAGATTTAACAACCAGGATCAAGCTGGTCATATACAGGTGCATCTCAATAAATTAGAATGTCATGGAAAAGTTCATTTATTTCAGTAATTCAACTCAAATTGTGAAACATGTTTCACTTTGACCAGCAGGAGGTGCTTGGTTTGTATGTTTATGTAAGCTGTGCTTTATACATCACTACACAATTGACAATGGACCTTTTTGTCTGAGAAATTCATGGAAAAATTGATGTGACCATTGAGTTCTAAGGACTATCTAACTGCTCAGAGCTGCAAGTGGGCCTGTTCTCAGTTTTCAGACAGATTCAGCCTCAAAATAGTTAAATGTAAATTATGTTGAATAACAGCTGACAAAAATCTCTTAAATAATTCAAATAGCTGCTTTTGTCAGAGATAGCAGGGTACCTTCACCACCTACCTGTGCAAAAATTAATTTTCCCACAGTACTGCAGAGGTGGAAAGAGTACTAAAATAGTCTACTCAAGTAAAAGTACCATTATATTAATGAAATTTTACTTAAGTACAAGTAAAAGTACCAGTCTAAAAGTCTACTCAAGTAAAAGTAAAAAGTAGCTCATTTAAAATGTACTCAGAGTAAAAGTTACTTAGTTACATTTTAACAGCAGGAGGGTGGCAAAAATGGAATAGGCCTATAAATCTCCAACTAGTTGTTTTTAATTAAAGGAACTTTACAAGTTAAACTGCAATAACCAAAAACATGTTGTCACATGACATTTAAAACATTTAGGGAGGTATGTGAGATTTTGCCATCCCACCTAGTAGGCAGAACAAGCAAGTTATAGTCTGGCTACCAATGAAACAAGCTAAGAACCGTTTATGACATTTTTAATTGCGTTTGAAGGATTAGAAAATCAATACTTCACATTGGTTATTTCAGTAGCATGAAAAACAAAACAAACATTATTATAAATTATACAAAGAAAGCAAGCAAAGGACACTAAAGTGGTCCATGACTTCCGTCTAATGTGAGCTATGCACTTTTGCAAAAACTCCCATAATCACTGAAACAAATAAATCGCTTACATTTATTTTGTACTTTGTTGTTTATGATTATGACAGAATTTGCGAATGCACATTCAGAATTCAGTCAGTATGTGCGCACACTTGAACAACTCCGGCATTCTCCACGGTGATTAATCAAAACACCTCTGATTGGACACTGAATTCATAAACTCAACAGAAACGTGTGTGAATAGTTATACTGATGCAACAAGAGCAGATGCACTCTAAAATGTAACACTTTTCATTTATTTCACATTACACTTAAATCGTGAATACCATAATAGTTCTTGCTTAATTGTGCAGGGACACTTTTTGCACCTAATCATAAATTTGGGCGACATTTTTTCCACAAGCAAAGGGTTCATTTCTGACCCTGGTGCCAACCAACATTATAAGTCCTGCTAGGGGTGTGTGAAAAAAAAAAAAAACATATCTTGATATGTTTCTGGGATTTTATCGATAACGATAATTAGACAATATTTTGCTGAGAGTGTTATTATGCTGGTAACTTAAGGATTGCTCTGGACAGCTGACTTGAAGTTTTTGATATTTTTCATATGCTGTGTGGTCAGTTCACAGCAGTGATAGATTATATATATTATAGCTTCATTATATCATAGATTAATAGATTATATATATATATATATATATATATATATTAAGTTATAGCTTCATAATGACTGGCACTTTCTCTGCTAGAAATACATGTAGCTAGCAACTTTAGCGATACAACTGCTGTTAAAAGAAAGAAGATGGACTGAATGCTAGTCTGACTAGTTTTATTACCGTATTGGCCTGAATATAAGACGACCCTGATTATAAGACGACCCCCCTTTTTCCAGATGTACCTTTTGGAAACACGCATTACATTACGTATTTCATGGCACACTCGTTTTATGCGTATTTGTCGCCACCTATTGTTGTGGGTGTATTATTGACATGTCAAAGTCTAGACCCTGAATATAAGACGACCGCGTTTTTTCAGATGTATTTCCAAGAAAAAAACGGCAATACGATAACTTCAGTGCCCACACATTCTCATAGTTGCACACTTTCTGTCTCTCTATTTGGACTCGAGACCTTGAATCAATATAACTCACTCTACTCTGAATAATAAGTGTGCTTCTGTGTATGCTTGTGCCAAGAGAGACTCACAAACTGTTAGCCAGCCTCCCAGTGTTTCTACTTGCGACACAAATTTGCATAACGTTATGGGAAGGACAGCTGATTTTGTGTGTGCATTCCAATTTGTAGGCCCACATGGAATATGTGCATTTATTATTATTATTATTATTTTTTTGCATTTACTGAGCTTGTTGTGGTGGAATGGGACTTTAATTTGGTAAAATGTTTTTGTAGCTGAAGTCATTTTGAAATAATTTGTATTTAGTAATATATAATAATTATTTAATAATAATAGTAATTAAATCATTAATATTTAAATATTTAAATATACTAAACCTAACATGATCAACCATTTAAAATCTGTAGAAATCTGCAACGTTTCTGCTCAATTTAACAGGTGTGGATACCATATATAGATATTGTAACAATAGCATTTATTTAGAGTATTTGCATGCTTATTGAAAGCCTATCTGCAGGTAGTATTTGTGTAGATGTGTGAACAGTGTATTGTGTATATTATGTGGAGCTGAGGCTGCAGTGTTGTTAGAGATTTGTGAGCAGTGGCAGTGTGATTATGATGGATGGAGGAGTCCTCTCAGTTATGGTTCCGCTGCTGATCTGAACTGCAGGGGTGGAGGAAGAGGACCGCTCCGTGATCCGAGTCTGGCTTTCCACTGGCCTTCTGTCCACACATGGTTCCCCTTGACCAAGAGAACCAGTAGGTTAAGATCAGGGTCGTTGCTGCTGTCTCTTACACCTTTTAGCCAGGTGTTCTAATCCTTAGTTTGGCTTGCTTTTTCTCTTTCACTTTTTAAAAAGGTTTTTCAGAGTCATCTAGAGTCATCCCACGGTCATGGAAAAGCTGCAAATCTAAAAGTCTCTTTTTCATAACCCATGGTTCTTTATTGTAGAATTGATTAGGGATGTGCGCGACGACTAATTTGACTGTCGTTTAAACGAAAGTTTTGTATCCGACTAGTCG
>NW_015537969.1:2252691-2253270 GCF_001515605.1 Sinocyclocheilus anshuiensis
GCACACTTGCCTCGCGTTATCATCATTTCATTTTAGGCGGTCGTTATAAAGAAAAAAAGAGCATATCAACATAAGTCAAAGCATAGCTTATTTATTCAAATCAGCTGGGAAAATGCAGAACAATGGAAAATCAATCAATAGCCTGACGGAATTCTTCATCTTCATATATAACGTTAGCCAACATATTAAAACAAGTCAAAAACAATAGGAAGGTTTATCAAGAGATAGCATTAAAACGGCTTTTAAAAACATACTTTGTGTAGGCTATATTGTCTAAAAACAAAATGCAACAATGCCCATTTTACTTACTCAGACCATGCGTTATTTGTTCAATGAAATTATCAACGTGGTCTGGTGAAAGACGGGACATGAGGCGATTAACAATAAAATTCCTGCACTTGAAAAAACGCGCTCGGCAGGAACTGAAGTCGCAGGCACGCAGAGATAACGAAAAGCATAGAGCCTTTCGACTTTTTTACGCCCCTAGGCCTGGGCTTCGGGACAATTTTCACGTCATAGTTAAGACGCGGTTCTGGCATCGGGCTTGTTTTAGGCTTCTCCTTATTTTTATATTTTAGA
>NW_015537969.1:2253305-2254920 GCF_001515605.1 Sinocyclocheilus anshuiensis
TCCGCGGGTTGAGAACCACTGCTCTAAGCTAACAATTTGACATTACACAGTTTACACAAAACTTTTCCGTTTCCTTCTAATTCAAAATAATCCCACACCTTCTCATCTTTCGCATGGTCATTTTTGAACTCGCCGCAACTGACACGAAGAAAACGCATGTGAGGTCCGTGGTAAAAATGTAGTTTCCGCCCAGATAAACTTTTAAAAAGAATGTATTTTTCAAACGTTTTATTTTAACTTGTTATTTAAAATGTTTTAAATGCAATGTTAAAATGACGATAATTGGAATGATAAAATCGTGGGGGGTTTTTTTCTGTCGTGTAATCGACTATTGTTTTCAGTGTCGACTAGTAGGAGCTGTACCGTTTAGTCGACTAGTCGACTAGACCCGCACATCCCTAGAATTGATACAATACTGTAATCGTCTGACACTGAGTGTCTTGCACAAAAGTTATTTTACTTAATTGGATTAAGGATAAACCAGCATCAATTGGCTAGTGTTGTCAGGAGATTTTCAAAATGCTTTCATTTGAAAGAAGTAGTGTTTCGCTGAAAGTAAATGTAGATATTTTTAGACATATTTGGTCTTTTTTGCCACCTTATCAGAATAAACTACAGAAACTTTAGGGTTTTATTAGACAGACATTATTTTTTAAATATAAGAATCCTCTGTAAACATTCAATTAAAATAATGTTTTCCATGTCTAATTTATTTTCTAAAATATTTCATAATTATATTTATTAAGTGTTTCTTTTGTGTGGAATAAATCTGGCTTGCAAGTCACACTTTTCTCCTATTTGTTAGCTTTTTTTTTTTTTTTTTGAGTCTGTTGATTCAGATGAATTAGTCAAACCAGTTCACAAATCAGTCTGAATGATTCATTAGTGAATAATTCTGAATAAAACATTTTTTTTTCTTTTCTAGAATTGTACATACCTGGATTGGTTATGGAAAACTCATGGAAATTCATTGGCCAAAAGTTATTTATTTTTTTTTTTTGTCAATCAATAACATGCATTAAGGGTTTTGTATCATGCTCAAATTGTCTATTATAGTCCAGTTTTATTATTAAAACTTGTATAATTACCACTCTTATTTCTATAAGAGACTAATCAATTATAAATGTGAAAACGTGTCACGTGTGTGTAAAACAGTACTCCCTGGTTAGACACTTTGCCTGGTTACGTGACCTATATCCAGATATCTTCATCTTTCAGCTTATTGTGCTAATTCTTACATCAAACAGTCGACGTTTGTTCAAAGATGGTAGATCTTCGGCGTTAATAGTCTAGGATCATGCTCCTTTTATCCATCTTCATTTCTTGGCCTCATTGATGGTGTGCTGATAGACAGGAGTATAATTCCACTTCATTGTGCAGACTTAATATGTCATAGTTAAATACCCTACATCCAGGGTGCGAACTACGGGGGAGCTAGGGGGAGCTCTGCTACCCTTATTAAGACATGGGCTCCCCTGAAAACGTGATTTGTGAAATTTTGGGGGGTCTCAAAAAATATTGACAATGTGTTATTTTGACGTGCAATTTCAGTTTTGTGTAATGTGATCATCGTGGATTATTATGTGTAAAATTGCAAAAATATCATTAATTCATG
>NW_015537969.1:2255169-2265519 GCF_001515605.1 Sinocyclocheilus anshuiensis
CCCCCCACCCCCGTTATAAAAAACAAACAAACAAGTGGGCTCCCCCAAAGTCCACAGTATAGTTCGAACACTGCCTACATCCATACAAAATAGCTCGAAAGCAATAGCCCCTTCATCCAGGAAAATAAGCTCTTCCAAGCACAAAGAGCTGCAGGTAGTCTTGGAAAATGGAAAATCCCAAGGGAACACTGACTTGTTCCCGTTCTCTTCTTTGGATTTGTTTCCCACACTTTCAGAGCTGACGGAATTGTGATGTTTGAAGAAGCTTTAATTGCTTGGTTAATCTGATCTGAGATGTAAGACTGACCTGTCTGTCTGGTGTGACAAATGTGAGGAAAGCTAGCCAGTTGACAGTCCCCAAGAGCAGAAAGGACTCTGTGTCCAGAAAGGACAGGTGGTCATTTGAAGTATTATCATTTTGTACTTCTTTGAAGATTTGGTTTTTGCCTCTCCATGCACCTTGTATTATCTACCTCTTACAATGCATCTTACCTGGGGAAGTCGTGGCCTAATGGTTAGAGAGTCGGACTCGTAACCCAAAGGATGCGGGTTCGAGTCTCGTACCGGCAGGGATTGTAGGTGGGGGGAGTGAATGTACAGCGCTCTCTCCCACCTTCAATACCACGACTGAGGTGCCCTTGAGCAAGGCACCGAACCCCCAACTGCTCCCCGGGCGCCGCAGCATAAATGGCTGCCCACTGCTCCGGGTGTGTGTTCACGGTGTGTGTGTTCACTGCTGTGTGTGTGCACTTTGGATGGGTTAAATGTAGAGCACTAATTCCAAGTATGGGTCACCATACTTGGCCACATATCACGTCACTTTACCTCTACCACATAAAAGGAATATTCCAAGTTCAGTACAGCTTTGTTTTTCTTTCTTTTTTTTGAATGTTATGGTGACCAGTGTTGGGCAGTAACGCATTACTTGGTAACGCGTTACTGTAATTTGATTACTTTTTTAGTAATTTAACGTGTTATAATTTTCAAAATGGTAATTAGAGTATAGTTACAAGCCGAAGTCTCTATACGTTACTGCTGCGTTACATTTCTGACAGAATGCAGTGTTTTATAATCTATAGATTGTAAAAAGGATGTAGCACACTCACTGTCGAGTCAAGTGCCAGTGGATTAGAGACCTGCTCCTGCGAGACCCGACGCAACAGAGTGCGGCGCGGGACAAGATGGGCGAGTGCTGGTGCGGGCGGGTAGACACTCGTGTGTGTGCAGGATGCGGGAGAATAAAATGATTCACGGGACTCCTGCAAAATAGAAATATCTAAACATAAAATATCTAAAACAAATAAATTGTTATTCATCTATTGCACAAAAGCAACATGATCTAATATTAAATATAAACGATTAATAGGTGCAAGCATATGCAGTTTCTATTTAGGCTATAACACGTGTTTGCAGCGTTGAGCAATGCAGTGCTGAAATTTGCATGCTCATGAATCCTCTCATTATAACACACGAATTGTAGACATTATGAAAGATTCATTATATTTATATTTTTATTTATATATTTATTGTGTTATAACAGAGATTTGTGAGATTGCGACGAACTGAGATGTCTTTTAGAGATTATAAATGCAGCGCTCTTTGCTGGCGTTCTGCCATGCCAAACCATGCACGCAGCAGCCGCTTGCTTTAGTTAAAAATAACAGTGTTCTGTGAACGTTGATGCTTTAATAACAAATATTTATCGGGAGCGTGTATGCTGGGATTTCATAAATTTAATGGAGAAAAAAGTAACGTAACTAGTAATGTAACTAATTACTAATTACTTTTGAAATAAAGTAATCAGAAGAGTAACGTGATTACTTTTAAAAGGAGTAATCAGTAATCAGTAATGTGATTACATTTTCAGAGTAATGAACCTTCTCGGGTTGATTTGTTGGGAAATCCATTGCTCTATGCTGCTTTTGTACCATACTTTCTCAAACCCAGTATATCTCATTGCGAATCGTTCACTTCAATCCATTTCTGACTACAAGAGGACTTTCAAGCTTCCAGTGCCTCCTCAGAAATACTTCAGAGAAAAACACAAGCGCTTCGCCATAAAAGAAACATGACAGCTCCTTCTCCTTCACGCTCTCTCCGTCCAGCCCTAGGTCCGCCATAGGCGGTGCTCACTCCTCAACCGAGTGCCTGCCCATCACTGTTTCCGTGCAGAGTGGGAGGAAAAAGGCCTGTCCAAATCTTCAAAAGTGGGCCCTTCGAAAACCTCCTCCTCATGCGGCGAGGCTGTCTGGTTGAAAGACTTGTCTTTGTGTTGCTTGAGTTGAGAGGAGCATCGATCAGAAGAGGTTGTCATTAAAAGTGTCACTGCACTTTGTCTATTTTTGGTAGCATGACAGAGGTTTGGGCAGTGTGTAGGGGCCCAACGGAGAACCGTCGTTAATCATTAAAGTCACCGCGCTCTGCTGCGGCTCACACAGAGCGATAACCGATGCAGTATGCATACGCTACACCCACATGCATGCACATATTTTGAACACACGGCCAGGTGTGTGAAAGCAGCCTCTCTGAAATTCAGAGGGAATGCGGTTCTGTTCATTGTGGTTGTTCTCTCCTATTCACTTTGAAGACTTTGGGCAGAGTCACAGAGGAAGAAAGACAGACAAAAGGAGAGAGAGAGGTTGATGAAGACCTGTAGGGTCCCGGTCTTATTGTATGATTATTTTCAGAGAGCCTTTGGTGTACTCTCAGAGGTCTGACTCACATGGGTGGGGGGTTATCTAGCTTTCTTTGTGGTCCTTTTCTTCTACGCTTCTCCATACATGGACTTTTTTGCTATACCAAGAGCTCTTCGACTGTTATTCTCTATCCTTCCAGTGTCTTTAAAATTAGAGTTGCAAGCAGCAGCGTACAATAGTACTAATATAATATGTCTAGCTGTAAATGTTCTCTGCCTCTGAGGTAGAAATCACACTTCAGCTGGTGTATTACCACTATTAATTTAATCATACCCACCACTGCCTTCGGAAATCAGCGGTTTAAAAAAAAAAAACCTCTACAATTTTTGCAGCATTTCCTAAAATTAAGATGTTTTTGTACCTCTGAGAAGGAAATTACACTTCGTCTTTGGCTCTTGTGGTACACCGAGCAATCTGCTTTATGAATGAGGCTCTCATTCCCGGTCATGCTTGTTCAACAAGCTTGGGTTTGGGAAGTATAAGACCCACACATCTCAAGCTGTCGCTGTACAACACTCCATACTCTGAATCAGAACACCATACCCACCATCTTTGGCAGGAGGACTTGTTTGGACCAGGATTTGTTTGGGTTTCACACTGAGCTTTTTAGAACAGACTGCAGTTACAAATGCTCTCAGATTCAGACCAAACGGACATATGCCTTCTTCTTTGAGCAGCGAGAACCAGTCTGGCTAGTTGCAAAAGACAATTTCCGTAAAAGAGACTGCAAAATACTATTACAAAATGTACTATTAAAAAAATACCCTTCAAAATACTATTGACTAATATCGATGTATCTCAATGGTTGACAATGACTAGCTTATTTATATGATAGTGATGTGTGCTAAAACATGCTGTGGTTTAGCTATTAGCTAAAGTGTAAATGGCATGGTAAGACCAGGTCTGGATGAAGATGCATAGATGCATGTGTCCAGCTGTCTTTGAATGCAAGAATGCATTCCATGTGAACGCTAGTTTATTACTAGCATGCATGCTGACTGTGCAGCACGCGACAGTACCGCCAAAGCAGAAGCACCTGGATGCACAACTTCCTATTGGGCACCAATTACTGCTGCAGCCTGAATCAGTCACAATCCTCATTAATGTGTGAAATCGGGTTCAGCTCGTGGGACTGTAAAGGGACACTTGTGCGCCCCAACTTTTTCCTGTGCAAAGCAGCACCGCTGTTAATTAGAGCCCTGTCCTGAGCCGAGCCCTGTGGGAGCTGAGAGTGGATATCTGTGCTCTTAAAACCTGACAAAGAATTCAGCCATGGGGTCTGTAGTATTGATAATCCAGCTGGACTGTTTTTAGATACAATGTCCGTCCACTTGGTCTGTTCCTATTTTTCCAAATTTAGATATTTCATGTTTTTTCCAAGTTTGTTCTTTTTTTGCATTTTTTTATTAGGGGGTCAAGCCTAAGCAGGTAAGGTTATTATTCTTCTGGCTGGGAGTCTCTTGCTACCCCTAGAACCGTATGCAAAAAAGGTGTGATATTTGGCAACATGATTAGGATTACTCTCAATATCCCTAGTGCAGTGCTGGTGCCAGTGTCTTGTGCCCTCTAGCACCACCTACAGTTTCACATTTCTTGCACTTTTTAGCTAATAACTTTTGAACTGCATTGCCTATGAAATTTAGTCGACCTGGGGGTTCAATTTCTGCCTGACTACATTACTCGCTATTTTGAATTTTGCAGAACACCTCCAACAGCTTTCATTGGTTTAATCCCCAAATTTGGCGCAGATCGTATTGAAACCATGTCTGTCAAAAGTTATTCAAAGCTTTTTGATACTGTAAGGCATTTACAAATTTGAGGACCCCATACGGGAAGCATTGGTTTGACATACACACTGCCACCTACTGGTCAAAAGTTATAAACAGTAATGTATGTATCTCTTGCATTTACACCAATTCAAATCTGAATATTCCACAAGATATTTTCATTTTTTTTCTCTATCCGCCATGCCACAGTGAATTCAGTGTTGTGTCTGATAGCCTCTCGTTGTTAGCTTGCTCTTTTAGTTACATTTGATTTTGCATCAGATGCAGTGGAGCACAACAGGTGTTTCTTCTCTTGCTCTCCCCGAGACCCCCCCTCTCTCATCCTCCCTCTCTCTCGTTTTCTCAAGAGATATGATCAAGGTGGTAAAGAGCCAATTATATGGGCCACAAAGAGATGTCACTCTCCACCTGGGGTGAGGTGTGCCAGAGCACACAACAGATGGAGGGCCACCCTTAGAGCAACTCTAATCAACACTTAAAATGACCCTTGTTTCTGTAGAAAACACATTTGTTTTCCATATACAGGGAGGATGAGTATTTTCATGTGGTTCATAGTGATTTAAATGAATGTTTGGCTTTAGCATGTCAAGTCAGATCTGCCAGTCACAAAACAGAGACACAGAAACAACTGCTTGCATCATTCTTTTGACAGCTTCTCCAGTGTTTGACAGTGTGACACTGTGGAGATTGAGATCCACATCTTTAAACATTAATTACTGAACCCAGCCGAGTCTGTATCTTAATTAAAGCGTCTTCTCCAGCAATAATTTCTGACAAATATTAATTTATTTTTAGTATTAATTAAAGATTAATATTTATTTTTATGTAATTTATTACTTGAATATAGCAGCGCAAACAAAGTCGATAATGAAGCACGCTTGCTTGCTCATAGTTTTTTTTTAAAGTTCAACTACTCTGTCTAAAGCTTTTCTGCCTTTGTAAACGGACACTGATGGCTTTGTGTTCATTATGCTGTGTGTTAACATTATTATCACCCCCTGTCTCATTGCCTACCCTTCTTTCTTGTATTAAAATACTGTTTGACTCTTGTGGTCATTGCACCTGGAAATGAGATAGCAAGACTATTCCCTAGCTAATCCTCTGTACCGAATGGCTGATTTAGATAACATCCAGGTGTGTTTAAATCCTTGTTGTGTGCATGTACAGTGGGTACGGAAAGTATTCAGACCCCCTTCAATTTTTCACTCTTTGTTATATTGCAGCCATTTTCACCAGGTGCATAAAACTATGATTTCCTCCCGTTGTGTGTGTTTGTCTGGGTGTCCTTCGTCAGGAGTTAGTGAATGAAGAAGTTTGCCCTAAGTGTGTATGGGGAGGGCGAGCGGTGCGGCTGACTTTAATTTACTTTTCTCTGCGATAGGGAAGTTATCATTTATCTCATCCACAGTACCGAGCTGTAATCCGTCAGGGGACACCAGTCCCGGAGCTCATGATTCAAATACACCCATGAGGATGTGTGTGTGTGTGGATTAATGGGAGCAGAGTAGGAAGAGGATAGTAATGAGATCTGGTAAGGATGAGGGGAAGTGGGCACACTACTTTATTGACCACTACAGGAAGCACCAGAATCTAAGGTTTATTCCATGTGGTCAGTTGTTAAAGCACTAGATGTAATACATGCAAATTCATTTATTGATGGTGGAGAGGAGACAAGGAATTATTAGGAAGAGAAAGAGATGGGGGTGGGGGGGTGAATACAACACAGGCCAGAACAGATTTTGTCTCTCTAACATAGGCACCATGACACATGGTGTGTGGGAACTAAAATGGGACCTCCAATAATTATATTTAATTGTGGCATTTGAAAACAGCTATTATTTTTGTAATTCTGTTTGGTGATGCTAATTAGCCAAATCACACTCTTTATCTGCAAGTTCATACAATTACATTTATTTTAAAAATGTCAAAGCTCCCACACCAAAACAGCAATTTTTATTATTTTATTTTATTTTATTTTTTATTTATTTTATTTTATTTTTACCTTGCTCTGTTTAGCTTTTTGTTTTGTGATGTTTTGGTTTGTTTGTGTGTTTTTTTTTAACAAAACATGTTCTGAAACAAAACAAAACACAAAACATTTTTTTTTTATATATATATTTTGTTTGGTCTCAGGTCATCAAAACCATTTTACACCATGTTCACAAATGTATTTATTTACTGACTGACTCCCCCCCCTTGTACTTAGGGGTGGGTGATATACTGGAAGACACGATTAACCAGTAGAATTTTGTCAACCGCTAGAGATTTTGGACTATTGTCTTTATTGCGGTTACACACTCATGTGGCGCTGCTGTGCTATGTGGTCACAAAAACGTATAATTTGCATGCATTTTTAAGCATTGCGGTTTAAAAACAAGTGATTTTTAGCCGTTGAAACGCAATCAGCAGCGAAAGATAACTAATTTCGCTGTATGCACGTGCTGTCTGAGAGACTGTTTCTGAGCGCTGTTAGAGAGGCATGTGCATGTGAAGATGATGCTCATAGAGCACAGGAATATTGAAGAGATTTTTTTATTTATTTAAATGCTCACACTTGTATGCATATGTGTCAAAATGCCTCTCTTTGAAAGTGAAAGCAAACAGCTGAAAAAGACAACACATGTGTAGCAGTATGTTGGATCCGGGCAGCTCTTAAAGTGACAGCAGTCTAATATTCCTGCTGTCTGTCATTCATGTTAATCAAACAACAAAAGAGAGAAAATCTCTCATTACTCTTGACTAAATCACTATTGTAACCGTAATTAGAATAAATATAGTTAATTTACACAGTGAAGAATATTCAGTTTTTATTAATTTGATTACTTTTACAATTTATGTAGCATTTCTTATTTATTTGTTATATTTTACAGTATTTTTTTGTCCTATTGCTTGTAATTAGTTTCTTATTCTTATTTAATCGCTGACTGATTACTTGTCTTCAGTGTGCTTGAGTTTTTTTTTAGGCTAGATTTAGTTTTTTTGTGATATTGACACTGGCAACAAGAAGTATTCAATTGCTGTGGTATCAAAATTATTTATATCATAAAGACCTTGTTTAAAAAAAAAAAAAAAACTATATCATTATATATATCATTACCGTGAAATAAAATGACTCATGTCATGAAATACGATTTTGGTCCTATCGCCCACCCCTACTTGTACTGTATTATTAATACTGTGTTATTAATATAACATCCAGCTGTCCACCTTGTTTTATCGTCTAGCAGGTGAGGAGACTCTCTTTGACAGACAGGTAGTGAGGCAGTACAGAAATTGTAGTTACCTGCAAAAAAAAAAAAAACCTTGAGATTGTGGTCTGACCTAAGCAGTGTCGTTTTATGTTGTTTATGATCGGATCTACCACTGATCTACTGACCTGACATTGTCAGCACTTTTTCTCCTTTAATTGAGACATACAAGTAATCTGGCCACCAGGTAAAGTACCCTTTAGACAGTTTAACCCTCAAAAGTACTGTTTGTTCTGTCAGAAACATGCCTTTCATGCATGCTAGCAATCCCTTTGTTCGTCTTCAAAAAGGTACTGATAGTAGTGTGGCATGTGTTCGTCTGTTACTTGATTGCCATGTACTCGAGATCAGCCTTGGGTGATTGTTATTCCATGAGTCAGTGTCAAGAGACTGTTTTAAATGGAGCTGATGAATGGGAGAGGGCAAGGGGGAGAGAGCGAGAGAAAGATACAGAGTGAGGCGAAGAGATCGAAATGGAGAGAGACAGGTCCCTTTTGATTGCTGTGGTAATGGGATTAGTATTCCGAGTCCATCAGTTCCATCTCACCGTCTCTTTTGCTGGTGGCAAAGCACTGAGGTCTTTTATGTGCTGCCTTCATTCTTAGCGGCTTGCTTTCTAGCTACAATCCACTCTCCTCTGAGTTCAGATGCATACAGGCTTAGAGAGCTCAAGGTTGGAGGCCACCTCTGGCAGCCAGCCATCACTTCACTTGGACTGTGGTGAAGGACTTCATGGTGCAGTATTTTCAATCACTCAAGGCAAAAATGGCCACTTTATACTGCGCACAGGTAAATGATCTATGTTGTTTGGAGAAGTGGTGGCTACATTATCACCATGATTTGGATTGTATCACTCTAAAACTCTAAAAAGTGAGTCATGAACTATCACCGTTATCCTTGAGTGAGACTCTTAACCTCAAGTTGCTCCAGAGGGGCTGTCCTTGTAATAGGTGTTAAAGTTGGGAGTTTGCTAAGTAACTTACTCATTCAGGCAGTGAGATGTGTGTTCAGTAGGACTTCTGAAGACATAATTTAATAGTGTTAGCTATATTGATGCAGTAGTAGCCAGGGGGTGGGATTACTTGTCTTCACTTTAATGTGGTTTTGTCATTCGGGACAATTGCAAGGACCTTCAGTGTCAGAGGACATTCGTTTTGACTTCAGTTGAAGTGCATGTAAAAAGTGCCTATTTGTGTATGTATATAGGTGTTTCGTAGGCTATACTGTAGACACTTGTGATCCTGTATCTAAAAACATGCTTTTCAAAATGTCACTATTTTTTTTTATTTGTCTGCTACCCAAAAATGTCCAAAAGTATACATACATCAGATTAATTGATGTAATTATTATTATTATTATTATTTTTGAAAGTCATGAACATGCAAAACATCTCAAATCTTGTACTGTTTGATAATATTATGTGAAAGAAATGACACTGATGGAAATGACTTTAATGTTTATTAGGGGAAAGGAAAAATAATACATTTGTGTGAAGTGAAAGGTACAACGTGATGGACACAATAAAAACTGTTTCTAACTGATTTTTACCTTGTTTTTTTATTTTTATGATCTCAAGCATTATTTTAATTGGCACTGTTGATTCTTTGATAAAATCAATTATTAAATACTTATTTATAAAATTATTTACTATAGTTCACCCTTTAAATTATTGAAATACAGTTGGTAAAATTGTTTAATTTGGAAAAAAAAAAAAGTTGAAATATTTTAAAAAATCAGCTCATGGGGTCTAAAATTGCCTGAAGTTCAAGAAACACCCACATACAGGTATACAGTATGTTTGTGTATATGTACTTTATATATAGTCTGGCTATTTACACTTCAGAATGCACTGCAGCCGCTAGAAGAGTGTTTTAGAAAAGCAATGTTCTGAGACCATATTGAGTGGCACAATCAATCATCTTCTACTTTACAACGAACCCTCTGTGTACCTTTCGCTCTAGTTAGAGTTAGATAAGAATTAAATCATCTGTGAGATAGCCAAATTGATGTTCTCAATCCATAACAATCATACTAAACCAGGTGAAATTGGCATGTTGAAACTCTCGGCGTGATACAAATTGGATCCCTCTGGATTATAGTGGGTAGGTTGGTACCAGCACAGTTATTGATATAAAATGGGTTGTCCCTTAACAATGTCTCGTTATGGTTGAGAGTTTGGTATTCAGCAACCTTCAGCTTGTTACTATGTGTCTGAGTGTCTACCCTGTGGCTTAATCAATACTTATAGCCTCATGCTGTCTATCTAAAGGCCTTCTTGGGGGAATGATAAAAGAATTGATCACATCCCACATGGCAGCTGCACTACATGTCTGGAAAGACAAATGGGAGATGGCTTCATTAGAATGGCTAGGCCTGTCCCGCATATTTCTGTTAACTTCGGAAAACCCGAATCCACATCCCTCCCCAGAGTCCCTGTCCATAGGAGTTGAAAAGCAGGGTTAGGATGGTACAACATCCTAGAAAGAGAGGCAATGGTGCACCAAAGCCCTAGAGATCACTCTCTTTACTCTCTGAATTAGGGTGAACAGATCTTTGACTTTCAGAAAAGTTGAGGAGAAAGAGGAGAGCAAGGTATTTTGGGCCCAGGTAACACACACA
>NW_015537969.1:2265547-2292589 GCF_001515605.1 Sinocyclocheilus anshuiensis
TATATATATATATATCCAGTAAGGATGTTTTCCAAAGCCCTTGTGTCCCCTTGAACATCTCATCTTGCTTCTCTCCATTACTCCACTGCCATTTGGGTTGTAATGATGCAGGTGTGGAAAATTATAAGCAAGAAGATGTACGAGGACATCATGCTACCAAAAGCCCCAGAGATCTCCATTTTCCCCAACCTTTCAGTCTCTCCTGTCGCCGTAAGACATCCATTTTCAATGCTTGCCAACTCTTCGTGTTACACCGTAGGTACCCACAACGCATCTGGGAATGTGGACAATTGAGTAAGTTCAGGTAACTGCCTGGAGCATGTTGTGTAGGATATGATGCGTAGGATAAAATGCATCATACTGGAAATTGGTGTTAATGGTGGAGAGGCTGACAGATGAATAGAGAAGACATGCTGACTGGGGGTTTACATGATACCATAGCGTCAATCATGATCTCCGGTGAATTCATAGAGTCACAGTTATGTGCCATTCAGTCTCCTCCACTTATATATTGTATTTACATTTTAATGGATCTACATTAGCTTCTTTTACTTGATTTTCTTTTTGTGCAACATAGAAATTGAAAGCTTTCAAGCTTCAAATGAGATGTAAATTTGGTCCATGTGACCCATGTGTTATATTCCAGAATTTCTGTAGTCATATGATAACACTAACTAACTGTACAAGAAACAGATGCAAATGACTAAAAATGGAAAATCTTCCAGTGATTTCACTATTCCTGTTTGATTGAATCATTCAAACCAGATCGGCCAATTTATTGGATCAAAAGAAAGATAAGTTGTCAAATTGGACATCACTGCTTTTCTGTCATGAACAAGGAGAGCTATTCTAGAAGATTTTACACTACTACAATCTTTCCTTTACTCAAAGCTATTTTATGACTTGAAATATAATGTACAAGCCACTTTTATGGTACTCTTATGGTACGAGAACATTGTTTATATAGTTCTGACTGACACCATGTGCCTTTTTAAAATTGGGATACTGATCACCCCATCTGAACCCAAACATTTCAGATTAACTGAAGGGCTGGTCGGTTTTCTTTTTGTTTGATATTAAGACAGTGTAGCAGTATAGCAGTGTTCCTTTTCCCTCTATCTCTTTTATGCCTTTGTTGGTGTGTCTTTGTCTAGGTAATTTTCTTCCCTCAATGCTGTAACCACAGAGAAATGTGAAATCCTAAATGAGACTGGGGCATGGCGCTTGGGGGGACTTAGGCCTGCTCCCAATGCACGCCAGTGTCAGCCCGCAGACATAAATTGGTGACAAGGGGGACAGGGACAACTCTCAGGGAGTGCTGTAGTCCGCTGGGACCTTTAGACAGTGTCCCTGAGCAGGAATATGTCTGTGAGTGCCATGGGAGACAGATGTGAGAGGTAGAAGAGGAAAGGGAGACTGAAGCAGAGAAAACAGAGCGTGGGCATGGGTTTGTCTTACACAATGATAGTCCTAGTTTTTTACAGTTAGAACGACCGTTCTCCGTTTGTGTGTTTTCTGTTGCCATGTTGTGAAAGGAATCACAGTTTTATATCGGTGTGATACTAAATGACAGTTCAGTTGCTGAACTGGTGGGTGGACATTTCTTTATTTATTTTTTTTTAAGAATAGTTACAGTATTTGTGTGTGTCTGATGAAAGAGACAGATAAAACATTTCAGACTCTTCTCTACCCCAAAATGTGGCACAGTTTCAATGACTCATACAGGCCTTTTCTTCCTAAAATATTTTGACGTTTATGTCCAGGAAAAAAAAAAAATCGAAATTTATCTAGGTTGTATTTTTGTTTGGAAATCTATTTCTACAATTATATTGAATTATATTTATATTTCTGATTTGCATGTTTTATATAATATTATATTGTTATATTACATTATGTTGTATATTTGTGTATATATCATATTATCACAATTATGTACTTTATTTATTTTTTTAATTATTTATTATTTTCAAACCTAAAATAATTGTCCTATATAACCATGCAACATAACAGTATAATTAAAAGCTATATAATAATTGAAAATATAATTAAAATATTTAATAATGAAGAACATATAATAGGCTTTGAAAAATATAACAGCTTTTAATTGAAGTGAAATTAAAACAATCTTTACATAAACTATAAACTGTATATGCATAAACCATATTGAATATAGATTAATCTTTATTCAAGCTATAAAAGTCAATCAGCAAGCAGAGCAGTGAGTGATATATCTTTTTGTTTATTTGATTTACAACTTTAAAAGCAGTGCTGACTTTTTAAAACCTTATGCACGATGCGGATAAGACACACATCCGATTATTTTATTATATTATATTATATTATATTATATTACATAACTACACAGTTATGCTCTTTATTGTTTTATTTTTATTTATTTATTAGATTTGTATCACTTTTTACTTTCAAAACTATTGCTCACGTGTGCATCACCGCTCAATGTATGCTGATCACTGGGCCACAGCTTCGACACATCATTATTTCTATATAGCTTCCTAATTTAGATTTGCAACAACACCCCCAGATCCTTCAGCCAATGACGTTCTTCCATCTTGATGTCTGACACCAGTGCCGATTTACTGAGGCTGTGTAAAAGCTATCAGTGTTCCAGCGGAGCATAGAGTCATTTGTCAGGTGCCAGAGTGACAGGAGCTGTTTATCTGATGTTATTCTGACGCTCACAGCGAGATCCTCAACACCCTCATTACACCTGGAGACATGTTGCTAACACATTGCAGTCTGTTTTTCACCACTACAGCACTTTAAAAAGGTTTTGGATGCATGAAGTCACGCTGACAGTCATAGACACAGAAAAACAATGCTAGGTGATCGATTTTGCTAGAGAAAAGGTGGGTGGTTTATCGTTACCTTTTTCCTTTTCTGTTATTATTCTTATTCAAACAGCCTTTAGTTTTCAGCAAGAATATGTTAACGGTATTAGTATTCACTGAATCTGACATCAAATCAGATAAAAAAATAAACAGATGAAATATGTTTTTGATACAGGAAGATTGTTCTAATACCTGCCTTGCCTCCAACATGGCACTTCCTATGGACAAGTACTGTATATAGGCAAAGCCAGTTCATTTGTTTTACTGTGCATGCAGTATGGTAGAATATAGGCCTGTTTACTCAAAGAATAACTATAAAAATAACAATAACAATACATTAGTGTCTACACCCATGTACAGTGATGTTCCATTTATAGTAAGCGTGTTGCTGTTGTGTTGTCTGCCACTTTAAATGCTTGAGCTCTTAAAAGGAGGATAGATTCTGATTGACTGTCAATGTTTTTATTGTTCATTAGCTGGAAAAAAAAAATGTTTTGAAAGTGATTCCAATGATATCATTCCTTAATGCTGTAATTGTTATATTTGTGGTGTGGACTGTAGAATGATTTTTAAAACGATATCTTTACCGTTATAGTCCTTGGTGTGAATTGGTCGCCTTCTAAACAAAAGACCCAATTGCCACTTAGTTCCCACTGAAACAGTGAGTATCTGTGTTTTTGTTACAGATTTGGACCAAACTTTTGCAATAATTTAGAAATGTCGATAAAAAAAACTATTGCGAAATGACGGTGTTTCCATTAACCGATGCTATGCGACTAAAACATTATTTTTTCCTCTCGCGATAAGTCATGGCAACGGATGTTGGTAGATTTACGTATGTCGCATCCATCACAGAGTGGCCGCGTCAAAGCCATTATGAGCCGCAGGCATGTGCAGTGTTAATATGGGGTTATCCAAGCATTAATGGCAAAGAAAAGCCTCTTATACTTGAGAGCAGCCACGTATGAGGTGTTTCTTGGAGGTTATATCACATTAAAGAATGATCATGTGACTTTCACGTATGCCATGTGACCTGTAAATGCAAAAAAAAAAATCTACATTTTTTCCATTGCAGTTTTGCGAAATATTCCTTTTTCAAATTGCCTAAAAAACACCTCATTCAAGCGTAAAAACTTTTTTTTGCGATATAGGGTAGTTTTTGCAGAATTTACGTGTTTCTATTGGGCATATTTTCAATTTGTGCAGTTTGAAGGGGAATGACAATGCACTGCCCGAAGTTGCAAATATGGCCGCTAAGTAAACTGACTTTCCTTGAAATCGTTTTAGCCATGGAAGATCAAACTCAATATTGATTTTCATAGAGTTTGGCATTAATATGTTGTTAGACTAAAAGCATGATCCACAGAGCATAAAAATATTGGGGTAAAACATAACAATATTGTTAGTATTCACTATTGGATGATTTGAATGTTTGAATTAAATGAAATGTAATTGAGTTTTAATTAGGTATTTTAATGAAGTAGCTTCATAACCAAGACTGTTCTCTTCTCATTTGGCATCATGTATATTTGTCCACTCCTACTTCATTCTAAAATTGCCTTCTTAAAAGATACTTGTGATGCTGCGTAGAGCTGGGCTAAAACAAGATATCTTAGCAGACAGCATAATTAAGTTGCCTACCTTTTGGATTAGATTTCACGTCGGGAGTGCCTTAAAATGCTGCCGATGGAGGTTTTGGAACAGAGCTAGAGCCAATGAGGTAGCAAGACAAAGACGTCGGAAGGGAAAGAGAGAGACGGAGTGGGAGGGTACCATCAATCTTGGGTGATTTAGCAACAAAATGACAAATGGATTGACAGACTGCAGAACTCATTCTAGGGTCAGGTTAGCATGCAAACATGTTACGATTGGTGTGATAGCCGGTTGCTTCATCTTCTGTTCAACCATCCTCTCTGACATACACTCTCACACACATATCAACCCTCAGCCCACACACACTTTTTTTTCCCTCTTTGGCTTAATTGTGCCAGCATTCTCTTAGCTGCCAGACTCCTGGACCACCTATATCTGGACTGTCTGTCACAGGAACACCCTGGCAGGGCCGGAGCGGCCCACATCCTTTAGAGGCGGGCGTCCAGGGGCCCATGTCCATGGGCCTCATTTATGTTCATCTGCACTGACGTTAAGTGGAATTTTCCCTCCAATTTGTTTGCTAGCCACTGCTACTCTTGAAGGACAGGGCTATTTATCATAATATCAAATGTGCAACACCCTTCCTCTCAACACTGTGCTAATATGTGCTCGTACACACTGTGCCTTGCAGATACTGTACAGTATGTCACATACACACTTGTAATTTAAAATTCAGTACGTTTCTTGAGTCTGTTAAAAAGATTATTTTCAATGGAAGGTTATATGCTTATTTAAAAATCTGACCATGTATTTTCTTTATCTCTTAAATAAAAGTTATTTTATTTAGTAAATGCATTGCACAAACTATTTTCACTGCCACCGTGGAAAAGCATCACATTTTTTTTTTCTGAAAAATAAAGCTGCTAGTAATGACCACATCACCCCCATGCATATAAATAGAGTAATTCATAGACATTAAAATGTTTCAATAGCCATTAAAATGTTCATAAATGTGGACATAGAGCCTATGAAAGTTGGACAACTTTTTTTAGCCATTATTTTATTTAATGGCAGTGCTGGAGCTGAGATACATTATCGTTCTTAGAGACATCAGAGAAAAATAATTTCTCCCTCTCTCTGAAAGACTCCTCTATATCCTCGGTACAGAACAAAAGCTACATAGCAGAAGCTTTTAATATAATGAACAGGAGCTGTTTGTTCTTCCTCTGTGGAAAATAATAGAGAGAGAAAACAAGAAAAAGAAGGGCTGTTTTCTTTTACATTGTTTGTCAGGGTTATGCGCTTAGGCTGTATAGTCACAGTCAGCCAATGTTATTTTAGTATCATTTATTTATTTGTTTTATTTCAAGTAGCATTTTTTTTTTTTTTATTCAATTTAATTTTTAGTTAACTTTTTAGATTTTAGTTTTAGTTAACTGTAATAACCTTGGAGCATCATTTACTCACCCTTACTCAACCTATTTGACTTTATTTCTTCAGCAAAAGAAGTCTTCGAAAAAAATTCTTAAAAAAAAACTGTTTAGAAACAGTTTAGGCTGCACCTTTCTATAAAATAAAAGTGGAGGTGAACCTGAGGATGTTAAACTTCAAAAAGCAAAAAAAGCACTATAAAAGTGCTCCATATGACTTTTATATGCAATAAGTGCTCCATATCACTATATTGCAAGTCTGCTGAGGACATGTAGTATGAAACGTGAAAGAAATCTTGGTTGATTGCAGTGGTCACTATTCAGTTAGATTGCATGGAAAACTCATTTTGTGTTACACAGAGAAAAAAAAAGACATGTATGACTGAAATATGACAGAATTTTCATTTTTGCCTGAACTCTTTTTTAATATGACTGTACCTTAAGACTTTTGAGGTTTAAACACAAATTGAGTATCCAGAGAACTTTTTAAGACCACTGTCAACTTTACAACCCACAGAATCGGCATACGCTCTACAGGAGAAATCATGATAATTCGCTCTACAGGTTCTCTTCATTCACCCTTTTTATAAAACATTAAGGATAGTAATCCCCTCTGTGAGACCGCAGGCGACCTTACCATCTCCACTGTCCCCGGCGCTCGCGCACCAGGCGTCAGCTCTTAATTTAATTTAGTAATGTAAATTGGAGCTGGGTTCAGCATCACTGGAGAAGTATACCTGGAATTCTTGTCTTCTAAAGTCCCATAAGAGACCTCTTTAATAGAGTGATTTCTAATGCGGAAGCAGGATGAGGCGACAGCATAGCCAGGAAAAAATAAATAAAAATAGGCTCCCTGAGCTTTTCCACCCCCGCAGGGTGAAGCGAAAGAAAAAGACAGCATCTTTGCAGACAGCACACAGAGCAGCACGGTCTTGCTATTAAAAAAATAAATAAAAATCACATCACGACTACAGAAAAAAAAATTAAGATGGAGGTGGATTTGGCCTCTGTTCCCAGGGTTTGGCTAATTTACTGTGAAGTAATGACAGAGGCAGAAATATCTTCAAACGCTGAGCTCACAACTGTTTTGATACTTGTTTTGAGGTCTGTTTCACAGTTCTGCTCATTTTATGCAACATTTACATCACTGGCATGTCTTTATGTGTTGCTGTGTGGTTATTCATTTACATTAATTTATTTAGCAGATGCTTTTAATCTAAGTGACTTTATAGAATAAACTTATTTCTTTAGTGGATTTTTTTGAAATTTTAATTATAGTGGTCAAAAGTACTCTTCAGTTTTTAGTCGTAACACTTTTTCTCCAAAATAAATAAATACATACATACCTGCATACGTACAATAAAATAGTGTAGTTATTAATTAGTTAATTATTATTTTTTTATTTTCCAGCAGATTTTCTTAGGGGTTGGTAATTTAACGTGTTCATTTGTATTTGCACTAATTTGCATTTGCACACACATTAAATTCACTTACAAATGGGAATAATTCAAGCAGAAGAAATTTAGTATAAACCAAATAAATAAAGTAAAAAAATAAAAATTTTAGTCATGTGACCCTTAAGCTACTACAGGCAACCTGCCCTGCCAAAATTCACCAATGGCAAGCAGCGCACAAATGAATTGCTCTTGCATTTAAAAATAATTAGACACAGTTATTAATATATATTTACTAATTGACAGCCCTATCCAACTCTTTTATTTTGCTTTTTCAAATAGGTAGTATAATAAATACTTATACACTACTTTCAGTGTAGTTTCCAACACTTTGGCATTGCAAATATGCAGTTATTTCAGTGTGTTATGCTATATCGAAACAGGATGGTTTATTTCTTTATAGTGGGGACATAATTGAATTGTGTCAGAACTGCACAGTCCTATGCAAGTGATTGCAAACTGTAAACTAGAGCAGAGATGGGTGAAGGACATCCGTGTTTGTTTGCTTGCATGCAGAGCCTGTGGATATTGCTAGTGGCAGAGTGTATCTCCTAAACACAGAGGGTACGTGTCAGTTCTGGCACCACAGCGGGCAGGACAGAAGGATTACACCACACCACTTGACATGGGCAGACAACACATGCCAAAGCCGTCATTCATCTGCGCCTGTTCAGTGCTAATGGTACAGATGAATGAGACATGTGAATGTGTGCCTAGTATGTGTGAATAGATCATGGTAGTTGGGCTCATGTTGGCACTTAGAGGCAATATAATGCCAGTGTTATTTAGCCCGAAGTCTAAACCTCAGCCTCAACCATCACACACATTTACTCACTGTGCATTTCGTCTGTTACTGTGTCTCTTTAATTAAAGCGATAGGCTAGTTCACCTAAAAATGAAAATTCTGTCATTAATTACTCACCCTCATGACGTTCCAAACCCGTAAGACCTTCGTTCATCTTTGGAACACAAATTAAAATATTTTTGATGAAATCCGAGAGCTTTCTGACCCTGCAGAGACAGCAACGCAACTACCACATTCAAGGCCCAGAAAGGTGGTAAGGACATTGTTAAAATAGTCCATGTGGCATCAGTGGTTCAACCTTAATTTTTTTGAAGCTACAAGAATACTTTTTGTGCACAAAGAAAACAACATAACCACTTTATTCAACAATTCTTCTGACCACAAACTTTTGAAAAGAAGTATTAGTTTGTATATAGAATTGATGCATAATTGAATTTTCGGAGAAAAAAATCAGAGCGTTTCAATTTATGATTGCACTGACAGCTTTATTCTGCAAATTCACTTCAGACGTTATGTCTGTTATGCAAGTGTCTGTTCCCTTTGTAGTCTTGAGAAATGACCCTTTTAATTGTGTATACCCTTAGACAAATAAATGATTGTTTGTCACTTTGTTCTGGGTTATTTTGAATCTGAAAAGCTGTTTTTGTTTTGCAGGTCAAGTAATTGAGGCCGAGGATTTAAGAGATGAACATGTTTTGTGTCTGAAGGCACTGCACAGAGTTATATCAGACTCTGTTTTAAGTGCTTGCTTTTTGATGTGTGTACTTTATCTCCCCAGGGTTAACATCTCTCTTGGAAGAGAAGCAAGTAGGGATATGTTGTGTGGGTGAACATGAGGTAATTATTTTGGCAAGGATTTGATATGTTTTGGGTATGTGTGCAAAAGCAAGAGAGGGGGTCATTTAGTGTGTATGTGCATTTCCATGTAGTTTTCCATCTCTGACTGGCTCAGTGCATTTTTAAATACATATATAGATAGATATATGCTGAACCCTCAGGGGAAAATGCAGGTGCGAAACAGCAGTGACATCAAATATAGAATGCACGAAACTCAACTACGTAAAAACTCAGATACAGAGCAGTTACAATAAACAGTGCAAAACAAAGCATAGAATGCAACAAAACATATAACCTAGATAGATGAGTGCTTTAGGCGGTAACCTTACTAAATCCAAGAGTGAGTAAAAAATGGATAATGTTTCTACTAACTGAGGGTGGGCTTGGCAGGAGGAGGAGGAGGAGGTTCCCTCTAGCACTTTTTAAAACAGTATGGTGGAATAAGCCAGTGACTGAGAATCCAAAGAGGATTTCTTAAAGGGATAATTCACCCAAATTGTAAATTCTGTCATCGTTTACTCTTTTGCATGTCGGTCCAAACCTGCATGACTTTCTTTTGTGGAACAATGGGTTCAGGCTGTTTTGGACCACAGTGACTTTCATTATTTGGACAGAAACAGTTAAAACCTTCTTTAGAACATCATCTTTTCTGTAAAAGATGACAGACTTTTCATTTTTGGGTGCTATACCTTTACTATACCAAGACAATAGATTTGAAGGCATTTTCAGTCAGTTGTAATTTTTAATTTCAATTGTAGCTGATGAAGGTTGAAATCTTTACTGATTTTTAAAGGTGAGAATTACTTTTATATTGTTGGTAATATTTCAGGATGAATATTTACTGGATTGAATCAACTTGCTTATGCATACTCTTATTTATTTATTTATTTATTTTTGAGAAATCATGTTAAATTTGGAGTACCAAATATATTTTTCATATATATATTCCTTCCTTAGTTCCATATTTAGTATGAGCATATTCTCCTGTATCAATCAGTCATAATAGCCTGATGTATCAAATATGATTTTTTTTTTTTTTTTAGATTTTGTCTAATATTTCAACAGACTGGTCCTTTAAAAAATGTATATATATTTTTTTTTGGATTATTATTTCATGTCAGGCTTTAAAGTTAAAATATATACATATACATGCAAAATGCATTGTTAAATGCATTCTTCTATTTGTATTTCTTACATGTCAGGAGAACAATGCACAGAGAGAAAGAGACAGGGAGATACTGAAAGTGTATCATCTGCCCAAATGCTCTGTCTTCAGGCAGGAAGAAGGAACGTGACCGGAATATTCTGAAGGTACCATGTGCCACCTGCTCATGGAGGGGGGATGGCCTTAAGAGAGAGTGGAGCACTGGCCCAGATCCAAGGATAGATTGGCTGAGTTGGGAGGCCAATCGCTCCTCTGGATTTCCAGCAAAGATTAGAGCACTGGGTGCTCTGCCACAGTGACGGCACTCCTGCTGACGAGGGTCAGAAAGCATGATAGTCAGAGAGGGGAAGAGAGAATGTGTGTGCGTTCACAAGCCTCACTATCTGTGAAAAATTAGCAGTGCTTATAGAATACTACAACAGTTTCTCTTTGAAAGAGTAGTGAAAACCCAAAAATGAGAAGTCTGTCATCATTTACTCATCCTAATGTTGTTCAATGTTCTGACTTTATCTACTGTGGAAAGTTTTTGACTGTTTTTCGTGTATTTTTTTGTTGTTGTTTTGTTTTTTCATGGAATTACAAAAATGGAGAATAAAGCTTTCAAACTTCAAAAAAGCATGTAGACGAACTATAAAAGGATCATGAAAGCGGTCTGTATGACTTGTACATTATATATAGGTAATATTTCACTGATAGTCGACATGACCAGAACATTAGGTCAGTGAGTTGAATTTGAGAACTTGATCTGATTCCTGTAATCCCCTTATGAAAAAAAAACAAGAAAACAATACTATTACCTATTCATGAAGCAGACGAACTGATTCATTTAAAATAATAATAATAAATAAAAATAAATAAATAAATAAATTGGACATCACTACTCTCATGGACCCTAGGGTGAATGTCAAGATTTTTTGTGAGTAAGGACTGAAAAGTCAGTTTATTTCTTACACAATGCTGTTGTATGACTTTAGAAGGCTTTGAATATAGTGTATGAAAACATATGGATCACTTTATGGTGATTGTATGTCCTTTATGGAGCAGCAATGCCCATTAATTGTGAATACATAAAAAAAGAACAAGTCTTCCAAATGTCTTTTTGTGTTCCATGGAAGTAAATCGAGTTTGATGTGATGACATATTTTTATTTTTGTATATGTTCACTTTACTTTTAAAATGCCAGTGTATCAGTAGCTCTTTTTTCTTTAAATGCTAATACATTACTAGAATACTCATAGAATACTACGATAGATACTGTTTATTAAGTAAGTAAATCAATAGCAAATGGTTTTATTTATGTATGTAATTAAATATCTAACAGCATTGAACAGCAAAATAATATATATTTTTCCCAATAGTTCCTAAAAAAGAAGGAACTGCTGTGTTTTAATTAATGCTCTTCAGTTTGAGAGAACGTGGATGTTTGAAGGATATAATTACGATGCAGGCTCTGGAGACCTTGGCGAAAACAAGACCACAAAACAAATTCAAAGGTTTTTATTTTCTAATGTAAGAGTCAAAAGCAGATCATGACACCGCAAACACTCCAAAAGATGAGTAACAAAAGGAAGGAAAGACACTGCAGGAGGCAAAAGAACTCCTAGAGAAGCCATATGGATGAGCGGAGCAAGGGTTAATTTAGTGAGCAGAAGAACAGAACACTAGGAAATGAAATATTTTCATCTCCTCTGGAGAGAATGCATGAAGATGCTGAGAGGATGTTGGAGACAGTATCTAACAGCACATGTTATTCCTCCGCCCGAGGGCTATTGTGTGAGAGAGCGAGCGAGCCGTAAAAGTTTGTGAGGTGCGTTGAAATAAGAAAGCGTTGCACTTTCTCCGTCGGACAGACAGGACGGTATCCAGTTTAATTCCCTCTGGAAATAAAGCAATGTAAGGATTTATCGGCATTTCAGCAATTATAAGAGCGCTGTCACACTCCACCGGTTACTCAGACAGGGATTTGTGGGCTTGGCACGGAAGAGAAGCTGTTTTTCTTTCTGTTTTCCTGAAACCTGCCTCAGGGATCAACGACATCCTGTATAGCTTTTCAATTTGAACATTTTATATGATAGTAAAGAATTCATGGACGATGTTGGCCGAGGATGGTGTCGATGTACTGGGCTCGTAAATGTGGAATATCTGAATCTCCTTCACTCGCAGGAAGCCATAGTCACATTGAAAAACAAAGGTTCTGCCATGCACCGGTATATGCATTCGTGTTCGACACACTCGCGTACAACATTCATGGAATCGTGGTTTCATACGCCTTAAATGATTCATTGGTTGTCCTTGTTCTGTGGGCTGTGGATTCAATTAACCCCTTTGCTACTGATGGATGAGTCTCTAACTGATGGCCAGCTATCCTCACGAAAGAGACCTGTACTTGGCCTTCCACATGCAGCTCCTGTGAGAAGGGCCTGTGTCTCATGTGTCACCCATTCATCTTGTAATTGGTGTGTAGTTCTGTCAAACAGCCATTAACGGCCCACCTCATCCCTTCCAATTACCCCTAAAGCACCCTGGAAGCTCCCACAGCAAACATCATTACTAGATGAGAGCTGCAGGAGCATCTGTCAGTCCAGAACATCATCAGAAAATAACACAGCTAGATAGTGAGTAGGGATGGGTCACGATGATAGGCTAGCTAGCTATAAATGACTAGTTGATTTGAAAGGTAGACTTTATCATTCTGTCAATCTACTGTTTATTCTTTTTATTGATTATTTGTTCTAAATGCCTATCTGTCTGTATCTATAGCTGTAGCTGTATCTATCTGACTGCCATTTGTTTCATTGGTCATTATTTTGTTCAATTGTTCTGTCTGTCTGTCTGTCTTTCTGCTGGATATTTATTTTCATTCTATCTATCGTTCTATATTTCTATTTATCTATTGTTCTCTGTCATTCTGTGTATCTTTCTATCTGTCGTTCTATTGTTCTATCTGTCTTTCTGTCGTTGTATTCCATTGTTATCTATCTATCTATCTATCTATCTATCTATCTATCTATCTATCTATCTATCCTTCTATCTATCTATCCTTCTATCTATCGTTCTATTGTTCTATATATCGTTCTATCGTTATATCTGTTGATCTGTCGATCTATCTATCATTCTGTAGGTCTTTCTATTTAGCTTTCTTTCTTTCTTTCTTTCTTTGTGCTTTATTTGTTGTGGTGACTGTGCTGTGCTTGAGCCGTTAAACAGTTCTCAATAGTATGCACAGATATTACAATAATGATAATTACCATAATAATGTTAATAACGACAACAATATTTATTTAGAATAAATAATTAAAAACTAAAATGTATTATTTTAAATGTTACAAGTAAATTTAGGCATCACATCATTGTAATCTACAGTAAGAAAATTTATTAATTTTGAGGTTGTGCAAGGATTACATTTAAAAGTGTTTGTAAAATTTGTAGTTTTGGTGTCAGTGCACATTATCGTGTGTTTAGTGAAGAGAGCAGAAAGTGAGATAGGGGTGAACTGCCTAAAGGCCTCATTGATTGGACAGGTCCGCCTCGTCAGCATGTCCCCTGTGATGAGCTCAGTGAATAACCCTGCGCAGAACAGGCTGAACCACTGCAGGGACGTGAGAGACTGCCCGGATTCAAGACCCTAGACACCAGGGGGAGACACAGATGAAGTGTCATAATGGTACCTCATAAGTAAATGCACACACATAGACAGAGTGAGATGGAATTGTTTGGCTCAGAGGCTCAGGAGTAGCTTGTAATATTCCTGATAGCGACTGTATTAAAACACCTGTCAAATGAATCATCTGCTCATTTAGCAGCTATAGGATTAGTCTTTCAAAGCATATGGATAGTTCATTAACCTGTGGTATCTTTCAACAACAGACTGTATAAAGATTGTCAAAGTCATTAAATGATTGTAATATATTGAATGGCTTTAGGATGAGCAGTTTTTATTATAGAAAGATAAGCTAACAAGAAATGTTCTATATTGTTCAATAGATCTGTTTCTTCCCACAGTGCAATGGGATCAGTATTTTTTTTCTCATATTTTTGAAGGACATATTTTATTATTTAATTGGTAAATTTGAATATACAGTATTTTAAAATTTAATTACTTTTTCCCCCAGTAGCCATTACTCCAGTCTTCAGTGTCCTTCAGAAATCATTCAACTATGCTGATTTGGTGCTCATAAAACAACACAACACTCACAACACAACCTGCTATTGTCCTCAGTTAAAGGAGATTAATTTGTCTTCATTCACATTCATGCTTCTCCAAACTTTTTATGACTTTCTTTTTGTCTTGAAACACAAATGAAGTTGATTCTGCTGTTTTCCACACAATGAGCTTAAATGGTGGCTTAGAACTCTAAAGCTTTTACACTACATGTAAATCAAAATACTATTGTGTTCTGTATTCCAAGTCTTGTAAGTTTGAAGCCAGAAAAAGGATCGATAATAAATGGTTAGAGTGTCCTGTAACCGATTGCAACATGCTACATTTGAATATGTGCAAATGCAAATAACAGAAATGACACCAATACTTCAACTCCGATGTGTTCCTTTCATAAAATGATCAACGTCTTAAGGAGACTTGTATTCCATATTTCCATTGTATCGCTAATAGCAGCATTAATATTCTGCCTTTTGTATTCCAGTAAGATAATAATGAGTAAACGGGTGAGTAAATGATTTTGGCTCAACTATTTATTTAAGAAAAAATAATATGTTAATGAACATTTCAGTTGGCTCTTTTTCCTGTGTACACTGATAGTCAGTAGCTGCAACAAGGGACTGAGTCAAGCTCTGCTCTTATCTTCTCTTTCCAACTGTGAGGAGGAGTTTTAACCCAGCATGGCCTCCTCTGTCCTTCCCACTAACCCTTACTCATCTCACTGACTCACCAAAACACTCCACCCCACATCTAGACCCCACTCCCTCTCTTTGCATGGCTCATTAGCCCACAACATCTCCACTAACGACAACTGGAGCTCGTAACTGTCATGGGAACCCAATGTCCAGCCAGACACGGCAGGCTTGTGTGGATGAGGCTCGGTCCATCTTATACATGCTGTGCGGGTGAACTGGGGTGGTAATGAGGAGCACTGGGCCTCGTTTAGCCGGGCTACGCTAGCACCCATAGAGGCCCAAGCTAAAGGCCCAGAGCCAGAGCCTGCAGCTCTCAGCCAGGTCTCTAGGACCCAGCCGGCTCCAACCTACTGGCAGCATCCAGAATACTGAGCAGGGCATCAGCAGCATCTCAGCAGAGCCCTGTGCTTAACAGCTAGACACACTGCATCAGAGCGCTTGACGTCTGTGCACCGCAGTCTACGTGTCCCCTTGCTGAAATAGAGAGCTTTGCAAAAGATCAGTAGCAGTGCAAGCTGGAAAAAGACCAGAGTCATATGTGGATATGCAATGATCTGGCGACATTTTGTTTTGACATTGTAATAAATTCCAATGTATAATGCATTGCGGTTCACTCTTATAGGTGTGTAATGAAGGTTCCAAAAGGGGGTTTTCACAGCGATGCCATAGAAGAACCCAGTTTTGGTTCCACCTTTTGTGGAATTAAAAGGTTTCATGGATGTTAAAGGTTCTTTGTGGAACCATTGATGCCAATAAAGAACCTTTATTTTTAAGACATCTGCAGACTTTATTCAATTTTTTAATGGGGTCAAGGACACATAGTTTCTCTCCTACACAATTATTAAATGATATAATGATTAATAATAACATCAGGATTGAAAGCATTGACATTTCCTTACAGGAGCTTTTTCATGGTTCGTCTTGACATTTACCTCTTTCTTGATGATGATTTCCAATTAGATTATTTACCAAGGCTGCATTTATTTAATCAAAAAACAAAACAAACAAACAGTAAATAGCTGAAATAAAATAAATATTGTGGAATGATATTGCATTTTATGTTTTAATATATTTTAAAATGTAATTTATTCCTGAATTTTTGGTCTAAAGGAAATGGTATGCATATAAGAATACATAATAATCACCAACTAACTAACTCTGTTCCAAGGAAGCTTTTGTATCTTCACTTTCCTATAAATTAGCATCAGTCTATTAAGACATTTTTCTACTGCAACCTGGACGCAATGCATGAAGCCAAGGAGTATCAGATTGGGTTTCTTTCATTTTTTTCGTGCAGGTGATGAGCATGTTTGTCTGTTTTCAGCACAATATGGGATCGAGGAAGAGTTATTTTGTATTGTTTTGACAATGAAATCTGAGCTGAGCCTTGCTTCTTTTTCTTCTTTATACCTGGTTCTTCACACGCTTGTGCTGATTTGATTACAGTATCAACATGGAATTGGGCATGCGAGGAATTTTTTTTTTTTCCACAGTGAGTTCTTATAAGAATGGAATGAGACAGACTTTCAGTATCACATCCGGTGCAATATAGTCCAGTTAAATAAACCTGCTTTTTGAGCTTACAGACCTGTTGCTATGAGAACAACTCCGAGATGAGCTTCGAATATCGTAACGCACCAGTATTGTTAAATCGTTAACAATTAAATTCAAATAACTCAGTAATTCTTGTACAAACAACAGGCTCTTTGTCTGTAGAGGCTGGTGATTGTTTTAGTTCCTCATTTGATTCAGATGATTCATCAAAGTGACTGTATGACAACTTCAGCGAACACACACTCCCGCCATACGTCAGTTAAAATCAGCTTAACCGTACACAAGTGATTACCAGCAGAGAAATAGTTTAATGTATAAAAAAAGAGGCACTCACCAGAGATTGTATGATCTGGCTTACCAACAACTCACGACTGTACTTCCGCATTCTAGAGCATTGGAAACAAGCCCCATCACACCACATTTGTCATCAGGTCCACTTGATGTATGGCCTTCCTGAGCAAGATGTGCAAATACAGAGCATCTCTTTCCAGTTGTCACATCTCCTTTTGATTTTCCATCAAACAGCTGTCAAAAACGATCACTCAAGTGTTACACAAGAACGATGACAGGAATAACATTATTTTTAATGGCAGAAGAGAATGTTATTTTCTTGGAAGTAGGTACTGTTATATAATGTTATGATTTTAGTATGAAAATTAAATTATTTACTCATGTTGTTCCAAACCCGTATGACTGACTTTCATGTGAGTACATCATTTGGTCACACTTTATTTTAATGTCCATTAACTTACTATTAACTACAACTTTTGCCTCAGTAAACTCCTAATAACTTCTAATTAATAGTTAATAAAGTAGTTGTTAAGGTTTGGTATTCGGTAGGATTAAGGACGTAGAATATGGTCATGCAGATTAAGGCATTAATATATGTTTTATACGTACTAATAAACAGCCAATATGCTAGTAATATGCATGCTAATAAGCAACTAGTTCATAGTGAGAATTGGTCCCTATACTGTTAGTGTTACCCATCATTTTAATAAATATAATTTTAGTATTTTTATCCCCTAAAGAGCATAGGTTTTCCTTTCTGACACTCATACTTAAAGGCTTACTTCATGCAGAAATTTAAATTCAATCATTTATTCACCCTCAAATACTTTCAAACCTGTAGTACTTACATTTTGAAACAAAAAAGTTGATATTTTGAAGAATGTACTTGTTGCTCTTTCACATGCACTTACAATGAATGGAGCCCAGAGCTTTCAAGCTTCAAAAAGGACACAAAAGCATCATAAATGTTGACTTATGGACTTATTCTTCAAAAATTCTACTACGGAAAGTTTCGAATGATATGAGGGTGAATAATTGATGACATAATTTAAAATTTGCGTTGAACAATTACTTTAAGTAACAAAGATGTCCTATCTGACACTCATACTTGTCCACATTCAGTCTGGCTCTGACTTGCACACTAGACAGAGCAGAACATTTAGTTCAACGATGAAATTAATAATTTATTCAACCTCATGTTGTTCCAAACCTGAACCTGAAAGTAGATATTTTAATGAATGTGCATGTTGCTCTCTTACTTGCAATTACAATAAATGAAGACTGGAGACTAATATAGACTTATTCTTCACAAATTCTTCCACAGAAGGTTTGGAATGACGTGAGGGTGTGTAAATGTGAGAATTTTATTTTTTAGGTGAACTAGCACTTTAAGGCCTAATGAAGCAGTTTAAAAAGCTGGAAGGCAGTATTACCAGACACCATCACACTGGGAGAAAAGTTGAAGAGGCAGTTTTTAATCTATCACAACAGTAATGAATATTTGAGTGGTTACCATTCCTCAGCAGTAAAGCTGTGTGGACATGGCAGTGTTTAATGCCTTTAGAGCCTGCTGTCCACAGAGGAAGTGGAATTCACCTGACAAATGGAGCCAGAGCACACTCTCCTTGTGTATTTCTCACCGGCGATAAGTAGGACCATTTAACTGTATTATAGACGCACTGGCAGCGGTGTCAGGAGTAGTTTGGACGTTGCCAACCCGTGAGGCCTCGCTGACTGATTTAGAACCTCCTAGACCAAGACCCCACAGGCTGCCTGACTACATTTACCCAGCTTTTCATTAAAGCCATTAAGATGCTTTCTACTACCTTGTGGAAACCTGAACAAATGGTGATGGTTTGCTGTGGATAGGTAGAAGTATGAGAGGAAAGAGTGAAGAAACGAGATAAAGACATTAGTGTTGCTCCAGTACAAACAAGTGAGTGACTAAAAAGATGAGAGGTAGAGAAAGAAAGTGGAGAAAAACATTTACACTCCTCATCTGGACAGATACTCTGACTGCTCACATTTTCCCACACAATTACAGACATTTGCATAATTAATGGATCTTTCGAGGGCTGCCTACCCCACTGCATTTCAATTTTTTGTCTAGCAGCCAGATAAATAAGTTAAAAGCCTCAAGCCTGAAGATATATTAACTTTACTTTCTGATTGTAGCTTTTGCACTGTCCAAGTACAAGAGATGGGCTTGAGTACTCATATGTTTTATATATTTGATCTATGTACATATGTTTCAGATGGTCTTCTTTGGTTGTTTCATTGCCATGTTTTTAAGACCGCATACTATCTATCTATCTATCTATCTATCTATCTATCTATCTATCATTTTGTGCATTTGATTTCATATCTTATTCCAAGCATTTGAGTACACGTGCCTTTCCATGTCCAGGGTTCCTGTGGCTTCCTCTGCTTTACATACTGTAATGTCAGTGTAATCAAGGCACAGCTCTTTGATTCTCTTTGTCTCCACTGTTCTTTTCGCTCTCCAGCACTGCAGGATGGCCTTAGCTCAGGTGGAGAGTGCAGATGAGTAGATTAGATCCCATGTCATTGGATCACAGCAAGCCAAATCAATCCTGTGTGCCGGTGGAGTACAACAGAGAGAATTGCAAAGCTCATCGATCAACTCTGAAACAAATCATACATGCAGGAACACTTGAGCACCATGCTGAAAAAGCTCTTTAAAATATAGATCAGAAATTTATTGTCTTGTCGAATTGTTTCTCACCTTTAACACAACGAATTCGCTGTCAGAATTCATCGCCGCTTGTTGAAGGGCGAATCAGCTTTGTATGCTCTTTGCGAACAGTGTTGATGTGCGGTGGTGAACTTTTGAATGCAAAAATGAAAGTTTTGAGGGGTGAAATTTAGGTGTGTTTCCTACAAGTCAGCTGTAGGGTGATCAGACGGACTACGTATCAAAATACTTGGCTTTTGAGGTATTCAAAAACGCAGTTTACAGTTTTTCTGCATTATCAGCTTCAGTTGCCCACGAAATTGAGGCTCACAATGCAGCTCTGCAGCACCTTATACATGTTCACCTGAACATAACAAGAGAAAATGCTGTTAAATTACATACAGTAAATGACAGATGTTATTTAAATGAAAAGGATTGACATTTTCTTTCTGATAAGATATGAAAAATTGTTTGTACTTTTTGAGTGACAATCTGCACTGCAGTTTTCTCAAACTGCTCTTTCTCTTCCTGCCATTTACTTTTTTCCTTCCAATGTCTAGACACCTGAAGAAGGCAAACTGCACTTCAACAGCTATTCAGAGCCACCATAAACTGCCTCAAATTTATAGCCTCCGATATGTGGGAAAGCAAGCAAGGACAAGTTAAAGGGAGCCTATTTCCCAGAGAGCCCTGGAAACAAGCTCATCATCTTGGAATCCAATTGACCTTGGTTTGATGTAACCTGCACTAGGTAGCCCATTGAAATTGAAAAGATTGATGCGTTTGCTCTGGCTTATAGCTTTGTGCATCTCTGACGTTAGGAGGCGAATAAAGCAGGGTTGTTGTCTATAATGCATAACATGACTGGTGCGTTCAAGACCAACTCAGTGGCGTTATTTTATTAATAGATATGCTCTCTGCTCCAACATGAGAAATATTCTTAGGGTCAAAGTCTAACACTAATAATGGTAAAACAGAGAAAACTGCTAAAAGAAAATAAGAGAGAGAGAGATAAAAAGCGGAACGATAGAAAGGATTCTGTTTCTTAGAGAAACATCTTGAGAGAAGGGTGATACAAGCGGGCCCTGCCTTCAGCCGAGGCTAATGTGTTTTTGAAGATTGCTGGGATGAATATCAAATGATGAAGTTTTATGGAGACAGAGGCTCAAAGTGGGTGGCTTCTTTTAAACAGATTAAAGAGGCAGAAGATGAGTGAGCTACTCGTACGGTCGTGTATCTAGGCAACACACTTGCAGTGGCCTTTACAATTGCCTTTCCTCTTGAAAGGTGCTCATTCATTTGTCAGGCTATTCATTGTTATTCTTGTTGAACAACCCATGTACTTTCTGAATCCGCCTCATAAACCTCAAGAAAATTATCCATCAACGAGACTAACTAGTCCTCCATCTACCTTACACTCATGCTGCAACACGTTTTCTAGAAAGTTAATATAGTTAATATGTAGTAATGTACACTCGAAAAAAATGGTGCTATATAGCACTAAAAGCGGTTCTTTGGCTTGTAATCATAGGGGAACCACTTTTAGTGCTATTTAGCACCTATTTTTACAGGTGCTATATAGCACCTTTGTCAAATGGTGCCATGTAGAACCACAAGAGGTGCCATATAGCACTTTTTCTCAACAATGGTGCACCAATCATAACTCATCCATGGCTCCCAGCATGCATTGCGACATGAATAAACTATGCAGCTGCATTGTCTTAGTATTTTCTTTTATTCTTACTATTTGCTTTTATTTTTGTTGTGACTTTTTACTGCCCTGTTTTGTGATGTTCAAAAATCATATAAAAATGATCAGAATATTTTGTCACCATTGCGGAGATTCACATGCTGATTCTTCATGTCTATGAGTGACAGAATTGAAACCTCTTTATAACCCATCATTTTCACATTGTCACGTAGTATCGTAGAATATAAAAAATAATATAAAACTCATAAAAGAACTACAGATTTAGATAAAATGCAACCAGAGACTCAGACGCATGAAATTATTTTACCATAAGTTCCTTGCCATCACATATGTGCTTTATAAACACTATTGTAACATCAAAAGATAAACTTATTTTAACTTAAAATTAAAGTCAAGGGTCAAGAGGCAACTAAAGCAAACCCTATTCCCTAAAACGGTAAGTAAAAAAAAAAAAAAAACATCTAAACCTTAATTCTCAATAAAGAACTTCTGTTGTAGATACTCCAGAAATAAAGTCTGACTGGTTAGTAATGTGTGAAGTTGGTGTTGCTGTTTGTGGAGAGGTCCTTTTTTTCTGAGGTCAAAGGTCTCATGTGGGGGCCCTGGAAAATTTCCTTATGGGGGCCTTGGGGGCCAAAAAAAATTATATCTTCAAGAAATAGACTGTATTTTAATGTTGTTTTAACCCTTTCCCCAACTAAACTAAGAGACTAAGAGAGAGTTAAAGAACCTTTAAAGAACTATACAGGGGCTTACAGGTTTTACGGTAGTGGTGCTATATAGCACCTCATCGACTCCAAAGAACCGCTGAAGAACCATACAGGGGCTTAACAGGTTCTTTATACGGTAGTGGTGCTATATAGCACCTTAACCACTCCAAAGAACCGCTGAAGAATCTTTTTTTTTTTCAGTGTAGTTACACTACTGTTCAAAAGTTTGGGATCAGTAAGATTTTATTCGACAAGGATAAAGGACATTCTATTCATCCTGAAAAATGTATCATTGTTTCAGAAATATTAGAAACATTAAGCTGCTCCAATATTTTATCAAACTTGATAATGATTTTTCTTTAAAATGATTTCTGAAGGATCTGAAGGACATTTTAGACTGGAGTAGTGGAAAACATTTATTTTAAGTTGTATTAATATTTTACAATATTTCTATTTTTACTGTAAATTTAATCAAATAAATGCAACTTTGTTGAGCATAAGAGACTTTAAATAAATACAACTACTTGCACACTTTAATGCTAAGTAAACATCTGCAAACATTAAATAAAGATAAAGATAAATTAGCATGAAACAAAATTGTATAAACCAATATAGTTTTCATAGAATATTTTGCAATTTATTCTTTCAAAAAAGAAGAATATTTTGATTTTAATTAAGACAAATATACGGAAGTTCTGAGCGGCCATGCATTATTATAATTTTTTTTCTTTCTCGTTTTCTCGTGATCACGACTTAATTTTCTCGACATAAAAGTTGTTTTCTCGTTATCACGACTTAATTTTCTCGTGATTTCGACATAACAAAAGTGGTTCTTTTAACAATGATTGTTTGATTTTTAAAACACAATGCATCGTGAGTCTACTGTTGCTATAGTAATGAACGCAACCTTGACGGGGACATTCTAAAATGCATAACCTGGCTTAATGCATTAATTGAGAGTGCTTTTGAAAAGCCAAACTCAGTATACACATTATTAGTAATTAATTATATGTACAGACAAGAAGATGAGCCCATAATAAGAACGCAATTCATTTAATTCCACGTTAATCGTTTTCCTCCTATAGAATAGCCTACCATACAGACAACACTTAACGTGGCTTAATGCGTTAAGGCAGTGTTTTTAAAAGACCAAACTCAGTAAACACATCATTAATAAAGCATTCTCTGTACAGACAAGCAAATGAGCCCATAATAAGAGAGCAATGTGTTTAACGCGTTAAGCATTTTACCCATAGAAATCCGTTAGCCCCTGACTGCAAGGTTAATAGATTACCATATATGGTTAAGGTATATGGTTCTTGAATTGACAAAAAATACTTACAAAGAAAATTATTTTTGTTGTTACATGAATAGATGTATACATATGGAGAAACCCAAAATATGGATTAATGAAGGGATACGACGGGAAAGTAGTCAATAATCATCAAGAATTTCTGTGGATGGATGTTTTTTTTTTGAGCATAGTAGGTATTTTAGAAACAGATAAATAAAGAGACACTGATGAAGATAGAGAACCGTGATGCAAATTAGTACAAGATAAACACAAAGATATAATAAAAAATATATATATTTTAATTGGAAGAAACATTATACTCTGAAGACTTATCCATGCTCAGCATTTAATTATGATTTTTTTTTTTTTTAATTACAATAAAATATCAGTGAGTAAAGTTATCCCTTAATCCGTATCTTGTGTCCTTTGAAATAAAATTCTGTAGGACAGGAGAGGCCGATTGTTCGGGAAAAGGAACTTTTTAATTAAAGTTGCTGTTTTCAGGAGAGTTTTGTTGGAATGGCAGCGCTTATAGTTTGTTTTTCTCATTTCTCTGCAGGAGCTCAAGGATTCAGAAGCCATACAGGCATTTGTGTTTAAAGATTTATTGTGTGTGGAGTTTGAAATGTTCCCTGTTGCTATAATGTCGCTATAAAGCCGCCAGGTGCTGGCATGTTTGAAGAGACGTGGGGAGATTGTTCCTTTGTATGTCTCCTGCGTGGATCTCAGTGTACATTGGCGTAGGAGAGAATTGGGAAAGGGGGACAGAGAGCGATTGAGCTAAGAGGATCGATCCCTCACAGTGTGCGTCAGACCGCATGTTATTTTTACACCTGTCAGGTACAATGCCCAGGTATGGTTCGCGCCAAGTAGGAAGTACTGGTGGCCATGGAGACTGTCACTGAATCTAGGGCACGGTTTTGAATGTGTGTGATCTTGTGAAGCGGCCATGCTATCATTCTTGCACACGCTGGAAAAACAGTCCAAGCAATAAGCTACAAATCACCCGGCCCGTAAACAGCACTGCTTCATGGAAAATACACACCTCATCCATATAACTCTAACCTGAAAGATTTAGAGTGCTTTAGCATATGCAGAAACTCAATCTGTAGCATTGCCATCCCATCCATCTCATTTGCCTTTCTTCCTCACCACTCTATCTTCAGTCCCGTTTTCAGCATAATACTGAATATTTATACTCTATATTTAGGTGTAAAAAAATTTCTCTCCACCAGTGTTAGGGAAGCTGCTTTGAAACTGTAGTTTGCCAGGCTACAAGCTTCTTATGTATCGTTTGACTAAGTGTCTCAAAATATTACTATTTTATTATATATTTAAAATAAATAAATTGTATGTATATATATATATATATATATATATATAGTAATAATATTGCGGTCAGTAAGATTTCCTCTTTTTTTATATATATGCCTCTTATGCTTATAGAAAGGCTGCATTTATTCCTATAAAACAAATACCATAAAAACGAAGTGAAACATTATTACAGCATAAAATAAAAATTTTTAATATATATTTTAAAATATAATTTATTCCTGTGATGCAAAGCTGAATTTTCAACAGGAATTACTTGAGTGTCACATGATCCTTCAGAAATCATTCTAATATGCTGATTTGTTCTTTTTTTTTTTATTGTTATCAATGTTTTGTTGGTTAATATTTGTTTGTATTTTGTCTGCTATTCTTTGAATAGAAAGGGGGGAAAAAAGCATTATTTATTTGAAATAGATTTTTTATTTTTTTTTGGTAACAATCTGAAAGTCTTTACTGTCACTTTTGATCAATTTAATGCATCCTTTCATGAATAAGACTATTAATTTCTTTCAAAAAGACATTGTACTGAATGCCAAAACATTTTTTGCTTCCATAATGTTATGCGATATGTAATTTGGGTATCATAATTCACATTTTTTCCACTTCTCTTTCCATCATCCTCCTCTCTTCTGCCCAGTTCCTCTAACTTACATACTTGTTTCATTTGCAACTTTTTTCCAAGGTTCCAACGTCAGTCCTTGAGTTCATTCCAAGATAGCATCTTGCTGTCTGCTTTTATTGAACAAAATGGATGTTTTATGGCAGGTCAGGGCTTCACCAACTGCCTTGATGATTTGTCTTCAGCCGACCAGAGCTGATGGAATATCAGAGCCAGAATGATTGGTCCAATATGACAATCAGGATTTCTGGCAGAGGATGGAATGGACGGCCTTAGCCAGCAGCAGAATGGACATGTCTGCCACTCTGTGACATCTTCTGACTTCAGCTGTCTCCGAGTCGTCCCCACACTCCTAACCAGACCGGGCACCCTCTATTTCCCAGAATGCTTGTCAGGCCATATTTCATATCGTTACATCCTGCCAATTTGACTCCACTGTGTTTTGAGCATTTTCTCATGACATATTGCACAGCTCTGTGAATCACGAGTTGCAGATATTGGAGATATGACGCTTGATATGAAATGTTATTGATCATATCGTCTGTTTTGATACTGGCATTGACTGGGATGTCTCGTTAGTTGCTGTGAATCAGTAGATGGAAAAAAGAAAACCAAATCTCTATTTGTTGGCTGTTACAAATGTTCAGTATGTGAGGTGGGGGGTTTTATCATTGGCAAATCAAGCTGGGGTGGGTGAAAGTGGCATTTATGACGTACTAAAGTACTCTCTCTCTCGCTCTCTCTTTTGTGTTATTTATTTTGGACCCCATTTACTTCCATTATAAGGATTAAAATTAGATTAAACATTCTCCAAATATCATGTACGTTCCAAAAAAAAAAGTCATACAGGTGATAAAAATCTTACATCAGAATGGTAGTGTACACTTTACTGTTTTATTAAAGGTGACTTAACATGAAAATCTGACATTTCCAGGTTTTAAGTGCTATAATCAGGTCCCCAGTGCATCTACCAACCAAGGAAACGTGAAAAAGATTAACCCAGTAACTTTGTTTTGGTAAGCCTTTTTCTGCAAGCATCTGAAAAAAACGAGCGCGTCTGATTTCACTCCTTTGGTGACATTGCAAAGGGATCTCATTATGATATTACCGACCCTTTATCTGTGAGTTTCCACCCATGGCACTGTCATTTTGATTTTGCAAGTGACAACGGTGTACCAGTTCTAATGCCATGGCGAAAGTTTGAGCAAAACATGCTAACTGTTCTATCTTTGGCTGCACAGACGACCACAGAACACTATTTAGAATCCCAGCCTCAGAGGAGACAAGAGAGCAGAGGATTTATTGATTTATTTACTGTATATTACGCTGCTGCCACACAGATCTGATTATTCAAATTATTATTCAAATTATTATAAAAATTCAATTATTGTACTCGCATTATGTGACAGCCGCTTTCTGTACATGTGCTTCGGAGGTGTGCGCTCAGAAAACCGTATATCAGAAGTTTAAACTAATATGGTTTAAAACACATGATTTCAGCACGATAAACATGATAATCAGAACCAAAACATTATACACTTTTTAACCTAAACCCACCCCTACCCCTAACAGAAAACTTTCTGCATATTTACAATTTCAAAAGTAAAAAAAAACAACTTTGTTTTAACCAAAATATGGTTAAGTAGGTACACACACACACACACACACACAAATGTAGAGGGTTGAAAACAGATGTTTTTTTAGCTGGTCCGAGCTGTAATGGCACAGCGCTATAATGGAAAAGGGGGCGGGAAGCTGCAGCTCATTTGCATTTAAAGAGACAGGCACGAGAAACAGCGTGTTTCTGCTTCCACTCAAAATAGGCATTTTCAAAATGATATAATAAATG
>NW_015537969.1:2292599-2302431 GCF_001515605.1 Sinocyclocheilus anshuiensis
CACACATGTAAATACACACACACACACACATATATACATACATATATATATATATATATATATATGTGTGTGTGTGTGTGTGTGTGTGTGTGTATTATTATTATATTTATATATGATTTATATTAAATAAATATAAATATACACGTATATTACAGTTATTTCTTAAATATATATATACATGTATGTGTGTATATATTTATATATACATATAAATATACACAGTACACACACATATATTATGTAAACACAACCTTTTATTTTGGATGCAATTAAAGTCGGCATGAAACGGAAGTTGCGATTGTCTTTTCTTCTCTACTGTGGCGTATCCTAGTGAAACGGCATCTGAAATGAGAGGGCGGGACTTGATTTCGTCCTTCGGGAATTGATTGGATCGTTGGAAGTTGGAGCGTTGCCAACAAAATGGAGGCAGATCTATGCCAGTTTGCACTTTGCAGTTAGTGGTGGGGGATTTCTCTCCACTGGATTCACAGCCGACACCCAAGCATGAATAAATGTTTTATTTATTAAGGATGACGACGACGACGACAACGATCAACGGCACAAAACATGCCTAAACAGCGCGCGCGCGCGAGTGAGTGAGAGAGAGAGAGACTGCCTGAATGACTGAGCGCGTCCTCCATCAAGTTAAGTCATATTCATGAAAAAAATTAGTTTGCGATGTCCTAAGAGTAATGTTGTCGTAATATCCTAATATCTTTTCAATGTTTAGGGGTAACGTACTCCCTCATGACTGGTGTCAGTGCTATAAAGTGAAGCATCAGCTTCAGCTTTTCCCCCTGTCGTTTATTCCAAACGTCACTGATGTCACTGCAGCTGCTGGCAGTTCCAGATAGCTCCGCCCTTGCGCCATAGCTTGTGACTGGAAGAGTAGAGGAGTCGTTTTGAGGGGGAGGGAAGGTTAACGTTTTTGATGAAAGATTACGAGGGCACATGACTTTTTTAAAAATAATGAAGTGCACGGATAAATTATTTATAATAAACACTATTCCATTAAAAAAATAAGAATTTTACATTTTTATTTCATGGTGACTTTAAAAAAAAACCCAAAAAAAAGGATGACATAATATCCTGTTGCCCATTTTGGTGTTGGTTTCCCTGAAATAATTTCACATTTATGAAAACTTGTGTGACCAGACCATACTTTCACAATCCTGCTCAGTGACTCACCACTGCCTTGACTACATGTTCCTCAGTGATGTCCAAACTGTTCCTGTCAGGTTGATGGGAATTGATGGCTGAGTTCTAGAAAAGGTAAGAGAGAAAGAGACAAGGGCGAGTAAGAGAGAGACAGGGTTATGATTGCTACTGATGAAAGGTTGATAAACACAGCGTTTAGGCAGCAGAAAATAAGACGTTTGCAGAAGCAGCATTTCTGAGGAGACTGTCCGCTCTTATGGTCAGTGTTTTATTTCACTTCTCTCCAGTCCTGGACCTAAACACAGGTTTTTCAAATGTGCTGTTTATTGCTGTTTTTCTCGGTAGAGCACTCTAAAGGGAAGGGAAGATTGCACACTTGAATGTTGTGGATATATATGCTCTGACGTCTAAACAGTTTCCGTTAGTATGAAGGGAAATAAAAGGTCTGAATGAGTACTTTCAATTTTACTGTGACCTCTAAATGACATCCCCTTAAAACATATGCACATCTGTGCACTTGACTGATTCTTTGATCAGTGACTGTACATATGCTCTGATGTTTGGGTGTGCATGAGTATAATGTCGAATGTCCCTAAAATGTCAATAATCACAAACACACAGCCTCCACACAGTTATTTTCAGTCACACATTTTTGGAGTCACAGACTTGGCTTCTCTTTTTTCCACATTTGCTGTAGTTAGTAAACATTAACTGTAGGATTTTGTCCACACATTTATCTTTAACACATTTTCTCTTTGTTCACACAATAGAAAACAGTGGATAATTGTGTTATAGAGTGCTAAATACAGTTCTGTTCACACTCAGTCCGGTTACAGTATGTGGTGTGTGTGTGTATGTGTGTGTGTGTATATTACTTTTATGTATCCAGGATGCATTAACTTGATCCAATTTGACAGTAAATATATTTATAAAGTTATTTATAACATATAAGATGTTATATATATATATAAGTCTTATAAAGATGTTTAAAATATTTCTGTTGCAAATAAATTCCGCAACTTAAGGATCCTAAAAAAAATGTATCACTGTTTTTGCAATAAGTACTAAGCAGCACAACTGTTTTTAACATTGATAATGTGATCAAAGGAATAAATTACATTTTAAAATATATTAAAATAGAAACCAGTTTTAAATTGTAATAATATTTCACTGCGTTTCCACTGCAGTTCAGTACCGCTTTAGAGTGGGCGGGATTATTCACATGTCGTTATAGTTGCGCCGCCTCTACTACCACGACTCCTAAAAAAAACCTTTTTCATTCCGCGTCGCTCCATCAAGCTCTCGCTGGATCCGATCCTCTGCTATCAACGAGAGGAACGTCTGTTCTTCCACAACAGACAACAAAACTTTTTGGTTGTTAAAAAAAGGTGCGCTCATTCAAAACAGTTGCGTTCGATCCTTCGCTGGCTGTGCTGATTTAAATCTAGCGGTTCTTTTGTGTTTGTGTTGCAAGTTCAGTGACGCAGGTAGTGACGATTCTCTCCGGCCAATCCGTGATCAGCAGAGTTTACACGTCACGTTTTGGTGACGATACGGTTCACTTGGAACCCCAACCGAGGTGGTACTAAAAAAAGTACCAGGTACCAGGTACTGTACCCAGTGGAAAACCCCCAAAAAGTGAACCGTACCGTGCCGTACCATGCAGTGGAAAAGCGCCATTAGATATTTACTTAAATCACAGTTCCTATAGTTACTGGTGTCATTTACAGCCATCACGGAAATGTAAAATGGCCCTGATATTGTTTATTTATATACAGTCAAACCAAAATGTATCCAGACACCTTCAACATTTCTCACATTATTTCAAAGTTTATTCGCTTTAGTTTAGAAAATGGTAACACAATATGACAAGAACAAGAGTTAAACTGTGTCAGAACTAATTCACCTTGATAATGTCAGATAACTTTGATAGAAAGTTATGTAATGGATTGCAATCAAATTTAAGTACACAATTAGATAATACCAATTTAGGTCAACCAATTACCAAGCAATGCTTAATTTTGTTCAGTCTGTGGTGTAAAAAGGATGCATTAGCAATTAAACAAATAACACTTAAGCAAAACATGATCCCACATTTTACTGGTAGTCCACTGTATGAAGAATGTTTGGGTACAGTATGTCACAATTCACTTCATTGTGCTATCCTCACTCACATAAATGAACTATAGTGTCCTGCACACTAGTAAAAAAAAAAAAAAATCAAAAATTATATCTGGTGTCTGAATAATTTTTGGTTTGACTGTATATAGAATACATTTTAGTTGCTCCTGTAGGCTGTTGTATTAACACAGCTATTTGAGTCACCTGTTAGTAAATACAGTTGTAACTCTGACTATGTGAATGCAGCCTGTTTGTCTTCCTCTAGCTTTTATGTTTACAAAGGCGGTGAATTTCCAAACCTGGCATGTATGAAGTTCTTATCCAGGTGGTGGCATTCCATGGTTTCCATGACAGTGTCTCATGTGACCTCCTCTGGTTATGCCACATGCCCTGTTAGTAGAGTGAACTGTTCAATTTCTGAGATGGAAATCCAGACCTTGAGCTGACCTGCTGAATTATTTAAATTTGATTAGTAAGGTTTTATATAAAACTGAGGTAAAAAAAATAAAATGTATATTACTAAAATTAAACAAAAACAACAAATTATTTATTAGTTAATGCTATTTTTGTTATTATGACCAGTTGTCATTTTCTGTAAAATGTCTATAAATGACAATATTTCTATCTATCAGTAGTTTATGATCAGTAGTTTATAAATTAAAACAAAAAAAGTTCATTTCACTCAAACACATACCTTTTTATATTGGCTTATTTATAGCTTTCTGTATATACTAAACGGTAAACAGGGATTTATTTGTTTTTTTTTTTTAGGTTAAAGGTATTTATTTTGTTTGTGGTTGATGCTTCTTTTTGTATTTGTTGTCAGCAGCCACTTTTCCAGGTTACAAAGCACTTTCTATCATTCAGACACAAAAAGAAAGAAAAAAAAACCCTTTTGAATTCTAGGATTGTTTGTTGAAATTGTTAGCAGCATCTTTTAGAAAAGGCCAGTATTTTCCAGAAACTGCTTTTATATACAGGATAGCCATCAAATAGTCATCGCTTCAATAATGCCTAGATTTGCTGGGTCATATTAGTTTTTATTCTTCCAAAAGCCAAGTTCAGACTATAGTGTTCAAAGAGAAAGAAGAAAGAAAAAGAGAAAGAAGCAATACCATAACCACAAACAAATTCAGCCATTTAAGTGAACTAGTTGATCTATAAACATGCATCTTGCCATATTTAATGCATTTACTCGACATTTGTTGAAATGCATAAGCTGAAATGCATTGTGCTGTAGGCAGTGTTAAATCCTATGGGCAGTGTATGTGCCCCAAGGAAGGACGGATACTTTCCTTAGCCAGATGTATTCAGACCTACAAACACTAATCAAACCTTGGCTGAGAGGATCCAAACAGCTTTACCGCAGCCTGTCTGGAAGACAAAGAGTGACCTGCATGGCTGTAGACATGGATAGTTTGTAAAATCACAGCAAGTGTAGTCGCTTTTGTTGCACTGTTTCTCTCAGAAAAGAAAAGTGATCTGCACCGTAAAGGGACTCTGACTGAAAGGTTTTAAATGTGGAGCTACACAAACAGGTCTGAGAGAAAGCTTTTGGTGGAAAATAGTATTGCCATGATACCAGAATTTCAGTCTGTACCAATCCAGTGAAATCTAAGAGTTCAATACTAGTTGTGATACCACAGCAAAAACTAACGAACAATAAAGTTAAATATGAATATAAATATTAAGTAATGAAACCAAAGGAATGTAGCCTTTAAGTAGCTGTCAATGAATGAAACATTTTTTAAAGTAATTGTACAATACAGTAATTAATAATTACAAATAAACAAAGAAAAGCAAGTGTTCTCTTTATGACAGTATTATTGTTTGATTAATTTTAACATTTAATTGTTTGATTTTTATTTTAATAGATGGTGACCGGTCTAATGTGTTTAGGCAAACAGATGGTTTACATTAATAATTTTGACCAAGAGGTGCATTTGACCTTGTGCATATATGCAGTTGCATCATTTATTTATTTATTGTTATAAGCAATTCTTTATCATTAATTTTAGTAATATTACCTTTTACATCCCTTCATTTTCAGAAACAAAGTAGAAATCCACCTGCACTCACTAACTTCAGCTAATTCAGTAATTCAACCTTTTATTAATGTAATTAAATGTTGCAAACTATTTAGGGCACAGTGAAATAAATTACTCATCCGTGTTACTGGAAGTACTGCCAGAATAGTCTTTAGACTGGCAGTGCATGCAGGCTTTGGAGGTGAAAACTCAAAATAGGAGAGAAATGAAGACTATGAAAGGGAGGGAGGTAGAGTAATGTGGAAAGAGGCAGATCATTTACATTTACATTTAGTCATTTTGCAGATGCTTTTATCCAAAGCGACTTACAATTTGGGGATACATAAAGCGATTCTTCTTAAAGAGGCAAACAGATACAGGAAGTGCTTGTAATACCAAGTTTCTAGACATTGTTCAAATAAGTACAAGCTAGAAAGAGAAGGAATAAATAAAGAGAGAGAATTTTTTTTTTTTTTGTTATAATGATGATGATGAAGTCAAGTAGCTTCGAAAGAGATGAGTTTTCAGCTGTCGCTTGAAAATTGTCAGGGATTCAGCATTCCGGATAGGGGTGGGAAGATCGTTCCACCAGCCAGGAATGGTGAACGAGAATGTTCTGGAGAGTGATTTTGAGCCTCTCTGTGATGGTACCACGAGGCGTCGCTCACTAGCGGATCTCAGACTTCTGGAGGGGATGTAGATTCGTAGTAGTGAGTGGAAGTAGGCGGGTGCTGAGCCTGTGGCTGTTCTATATGCAAGCATCAATGTCTTGAACTTGATTCGAGCCGCGACCGGTAGCCAGTGCAAGGAGATAAAGAGAGGTGTAACATGGGCTCTTTTGGGCTCGTTGAAGACCAGTCGTACCGCTGCATTCTGAATCAACTTTTAAATTAGCTGTTATAGTGATCACATGAGATTCAAATGAGTTATCAGTAAACTAAAAGGCCATTTACTTCACCGGAGAGCTCAGTGGTGTGTGTGTGTGTGTGTGTGTGTGTGTGTGTGTGTGTGTGTGTGTGTGTGTGTGTGTATGTATCAATGAAAGCCTATCAAAGACTAAGTCGTCAAACAGTTCAACAGTCCGGTCCTTTTGTGATGTAGTGTATTATTTCTGATGCACTGTCAAGGCCAACGGGAGCAGTTAATATTGATTGTACGTGTACTGTATATAACCATGCGCACAGCACACACTGCTTTACTTGAGAAAGAAAACAATATAACCACATTGAAGGGTTTTCTGTGCTTCATTTGACTGAAATGAGTAAACAAAAGGCCTACATTCTCGTAACCTGTACAGTAGCATGATACATACAGTTCATTCAAGCATTAAATATTCGTTCTCATTTCTTTCATATAGTCGCTAGACTTGTTGTAAACATGTACAACAAGTGTTGTACATGTTTACATGTTACTTGTTATGTTTACTTGTTATGTTTATATGTTATGTTTACTTGTTGTAAACATACAACAAGTATCTTTACTTCACTGGTTTGCACTCTATCTGACATGTGCCGTGTGCTGCTTTATATATTTTTTTTTTATATTTTTTTTACATTTGACCTTATTTGTATATTTGAATAGTTGTATTTTATATTTAATCTGTATATCTGTATTTATGTTCTACTGTTAGTGTTATCTGTATGCACCAAGGGTCTGAGAGTAACGCAATTTCAATTCTCTGTGTGTATGTGCTGTACATGTGGAAGAATTGACAATAAAGCAGACTTGACTTGACTTGACTAGACTTTGTTCTGTTCAAATCTTCTGCATTCCCCAAGAGATGTATGTATTTCTGTTCACTATTTTGAAGTGCTGTTGAATGAGGAAGTCATTCATATGATAATATTTTCCTAGTGAACTTCAAATCTTTCCACATGCCTCACAGTGCACTCTACGCAAATGACTGCTACCTGTAAATCCCCTCAAATAGAGGATAAAGAATACTTGCCAGTGTTTGAAGGACCCTCATTTGTCTGAATGTGACCCTCCTTAAGTATTGCTTCAGCTTATGTCTAACAGGCTCTTGGATTTGTGGTTGAACGCAATGATTTAACCAGTCGATAATATAGATGTTAGACGTCTATATATATATATATATACAAAATAGTACAGAATTTAATTGTGGGACTTGTTGTGGCAAAATCATGTTTAACTCAACATATTCCTGCATCAAAAGTGCAACATATGCTCTAATCTTTGTCTTGATAAGAAAGTTCTATGCATGAATCTTCTGTACTTTTTCGTCCTTAAATCCTCAGCAGCTTGAGCTATTTTATGTTTCAAGGGAGGCAAGAAGATTTGAGTAGAAAGAAAGAGTGAGCATATGATTATTGCATTTGCTGGTGTCAGAATGAAACACCTGAATAAACAAACAAAAAAAAAAAAAATATATATATATATATGCACACTAACACCACACACTGCAGTGAATGTGCATATGCTTGTAAGTTCTTATCTTGCATCCACACACTCCCGTTGAAGGAATGGACTGGGATGCGAACACACACACCTCCACACGGATTCCCACCGTTAGCATCACATCACAACCACGTAATCCATCTCTCGCACACATGCACACCTACACGCTCTGACACATTTGGATTTGTCTCTCTGTGGGTCTCCCACAATGCCTGGCTCTCGGTGTGGATGAAATCCGTCTTTCCCCAACACAGCTGTGATCATGCCTTACACATCTTTTTGTTTTTACTTCTCCGTTTTTCTCCTTACATGTTTTGCGGCTCGTTTCTCTTTCTCCCGCGCTTCCTCTCTCATCTTTGTGTCTAAATCCTGGCCTTGCAAACAACAAAGAACGACTTTGGCTAAAACTGGCAATCCACCAAATCCTCTTTCTTAGCTTCAGTCTTTGTCGGAATGAAAGGTTTTACTCTACTCTTGTTTCTCTCCACCCTCTCATTCTCTCTTTCTCTGTATCTATATGTACTGTAAATTGCCATCCGAATTATTTGGCTCTTATTAAGGCATGTTTACTGAAAGGCCCTACATATATTTCTTACCTTCATACCTGACTTCACCCTGCAGCAGCCTGGAAGGTAGAGTCCCAGCGTGTTACTGCAGTCTCAGATAAGGAAGGAAGTGAAGTAAAGGAGAAGGCCTGCCGGGAGAAGGGAAAGAGAGAGTTTTACTTGAGTCACTAACCCCAAGTGTCCCATGGATCTGTAATTGTAGTGGCAGTGTAGAGCCGCGATTATCACAGGTTAGCATAGCTAGCTCAATACTTGCGTTTTGTAACTGAATCCAAACCGCATCTTGTCTATTGAAAGCCATTCAGAACAGCTGTTTTAACTGATTTAAATTACATTTTTGCAAGCAACATTTAGAGTTTAATACAAATTTTTCTGTTAGCCTATTTTATTGTAGATATTTTATCACTATTTGATACTTCTTAGAGGACTTGAAAACATGGTTTTCAAATGTAGATTGTTTTTTCTCCAATATGAATATTTTTTCAAAATGCATTTTTAATTGCATGCTCATTTCCCCAAAATGTATATTTAGATTACCTCCACTGTCATCTAACACGCATGTGTAATTAATCGTAAAAATATTTAATAGCACTTCATTAAACTTAATCGTGTAAATGTAATCTTTATTAAATCTCAAAATGAGTATCAGTATTTTATACTGTACATTATAATTAGAGATGCACCGATTGCAATTTTCTTGGCCGATTCCGATTTCCGATTTTTTGTTAGTGTGATCTGCCGATACCGATTTTTGCCGATTCCGATTTTTTTTTCTAAGAACTATAAATTGACAGCATATACAAACAAAAATCTACTTTTCTTCAACGCAAAGTTTTATTTTCATAAAAAAACACAAGTAAAAAGTCAGTAATAAAATAAGAACAAATAAAAAAAAAATTGCTAACAACAGCACAAATAAATGCAATAGAATAAAGAGAGCTATGAGACTAAGTTTTTCAGGTTAAGTCAGTTTTTATTCAGGTAAGAAATACTACAGAAATTAAAGTAATCAAATGTCAATGTTTATCAAATTTAATTTCTGTAGTCTTAATTGTAAAAATTAAATACAAATGAATGCTTACCATTAAAGTTATAAAACGTATTCAGTCAAGAGCAGAAATAAATTTTCTTTGTCTTTTGTTCTTTGATTAACATGACAGACAGCAGCCGGACTATTGGACTGTGGTCTTAGTTTATCCACGGACCCAATATACTGTTACACAACATGCGTTCTCTTTCTCAACTATCTAACGTTCCAAAACTGACTGTGTTTAACTGGATACTCGCCAAGATGGGCATTTTGACATAATTTTGTATGTATTTGACCGTTTTAGCGCAGTTAGCCACTCATTTTGGTATTTCTGGCTCACAAGCTGTTTGAGACTGAGCGCGGATTGTGCGCTCCACTAATATAGATCAGTGGTGGTGTGCGCACTTTTGGTGTAAGTGCGAAACCTTACCTTAATAAAAAAAAATAATGCGCAATACAAGCACTATTTAACCGGAGCGAATGAGACGTGTGTGAGAGAGAAGGGGCCGTTG
>NW_015537969.1:2302589-2319355 GCF_001515605.1 Sinocyclocheilus anshuiensis
TGATCGGCCGGTCACCGATCCGGGCCGATCATGAGGAAAATCGGCCGATTCCGATCCCTGGCTGATCGATCGGTGCATCTCTAATTATAATGTTGTAAAGTCCATTTACACCAAGAATGATGACTATAAAGAAAACGATATTAATGTCACCAATGCTCAATAACATTGTACAACTGTTTTTCCACATTTGTTTTTCTTTTAACATCCATCAACTGAAAAAAATGTTCTGAAAGTTATTAAGATAATTTTGTTTCCATCTCATATCATTATAGCTGTGGTGTAGACTTTTATATTTTGATAACATGGAAATGTTTATTAAAACTTTAGAATTATTGTTATAGTTTTCTTCCTTGGTGCGAACTGGCCTATAGTATGTAAATTTACTTTTAGCATTTAAAATTTTTTTTTTTTTTTCAAAATTTTATACGATTTAAGTTTTATTTTGTTTAAAGAAAATTGTATTGTGCATTTTAATACTGGACAATAGTCAGTTATCAGCCATGACATTATCAGCATATGCCAGGAATTTAATATCAGATCACTATTAATATTTTCCCCTGTCAGCTGCCTATTATAGACCTCCTTAATGCATATACTGTACAGCACACACACATAGATTTTTTTTACAATAGCAAATCCTGAAGTCACATTGCAGACTTGGCCCTGACCACATCAATTTGACAAGGAGATACATACATAAATAAACACACACACCTATAATTGTGCCGAGTAGGTCACACATGCTGCAGTGTATAGTCATAAATAGCCCTGTGCGCACATGCACTCGTGTACACACTCAGGGTTTGGGGGCGTGTGCATAAAACATGGACAGTCAGAGGAGAGAGATGTGGGCATGAAGACGCATAAATCACTTCCTTTGTGTGGCTCACTGAGTCAGATGGAATCACCACATCAAGGATATGTGAACACACACACTTAGACAAAACATAGTAATCACAGATTCAGAGACTAAGTGGAGCAAAAAAAAAAAAGAAATCACCCACATTAAAATTAAAACACAGTAATGCATACATGAAAGCACATAGAAACATTTAGATTTTATCATGTTGACAATCAAAACCCACTGACCTCTACCAAACATTAATAGAATTAAAAAAAAAAAGATAGGAAAGTTCTGTCAATGTTGTTCCAAACCTGTATGACTTTCTTTCTTCTGTTTAACATTAAAGATATTTTGAAGAATGTTCTGGTCTCATTTTCATGCATTTGCAATGAAGGAGCATTGAAGCTATCTAACTTCAAAAAGGACACAGAAACACCATAAAAGTATCACAAAAGTGGTTCATATGACTCATACCCTCTGTTTAAAGTCCTCTCAATAGCTTTGTGTGAGAAACAGCCCTGAATGTACATTGCTATTCTCAATTATCTTTCTGTCCAATAAGTTATTAACTTCTGTAACTGAATCATTAAGTGATTCAGCTGATTAACTAAGAACCAAATCAATCAGATTTTTGAATGAATCATTTAGACCTGTTTTGTGAACTGGACTAACTGATTAATTTAACAGATCTGACTCAAAAGAACAGTTTGTGCTACTTCTCTCATGAACTCTAAAGAAGTGTGGATATCAAGAATTTCAGTGAAAAGCATTTCTGGGTGAATTATTCATTGTATATGCTATTGAAAGCTCCAGGGAACACGAGAAAGGTCAGTTATCTAAAGGTTTACTTTTTCTTTTCTTTTTTAATCTCTCTATTGATTCTTTATGCTTGTTTCTACCGCCTGTCTAACTCTAAATCCCACTGCACCGCTCTGAGTTCCGGTCATAATTGTTTTATGGGGGAGGCCCAGCACAGTGTCCTGAACTAAGGCTTTTGTATTATTTACTTTCTATTTGTACCTTCATGACAGTTGAGAATGGATAGATGCTTGTTATAATAACTGTCCACCCCTACCGGAGGCTGATGGACAGGTCGTATTTATCACTCACAGAACTCTGCGGAGTGTGGGAGAGCTGGAGAGGAAGTATGTGTAGTGAATTGTTGGGGTTTTAAAGTTGTTGATGTTGCTGTGGAGAGGCAGGCTGAGGGGTGTCAGGCGTCTGCTGGAGATGCATCGCTGCCGTGCCGTGCTGATAGATTCTCTTGCTGATGCTGCTGCCGATTTTTCTTCTGCTACATCTGTTTTATGTCGAGCTGGCTGGTATGGTGCCTCGCTGCGGTTTGTTTCAAAGCTAAGTGTTTTAGTTTACTTCGAGATGTACTTTTCACAAAGCATTACCAAAATACACAAACGGACTCTTTTGTGCACTAAAATAGGGATGTGCAGAAGTACGTGCTTTCAAAATCAGGTTCACCTGACAGAAAAGATGTGTTTCTTTGGATGTGTTTGCATAGGACACATTTTTGTGTGTTGAAAAACAGCTGGATAGAACAATGTGGTCCTGTGTATATATATGTATTTCTTTATTATACACTTCATGTTCAGACATCTCTTAACTCTGTAAAGCCTTTCACAAAACGAGTCAGATTTTTAATTGTATTTAATATAATATAATATAATATAATATAATATCATTTGTGAGTCGCTTTAATAAATGACTAAATAAATAAAAATTATTTTTTTTTTTATTTATATTTGTTATTTTTTTTTTAATGGAATCGTTTATTGAATCTTTATAGTTTGCCTGCTAATTAACCCACCACTTCTAAATACAATAAACAATCAATAAATATATATTTTCATTTATATAAAGATAAATGCACACACAAAAACACACACAACCACACAAACACACACACACATACACACAACCATACACACAACCATACACACACACACACACACACACACACACAGACACAGACACACACACGCACACACACACACATATATATATATATATTTATCAGCTCTATTGTAAAAATAATTATTGACTTATTTGTGTAGACCATAATTTTAATATAATATGAAAAACTGGTCGACATTGCTAACCAACTTGTCATTGTGTCCCATGTCTAATGTTGCCTTAACTGATGAATGCAGTGTAGCGTCTTTAAACACCCAAGCTCAGTATTGATTGTTTCGGATGGATGCGTGCGGATGTTCAGCACACTGCGCTTTACTTGAACCCAAGTGAGTAATACAGACACACCGCCAGGCCGTTTAATTAAATGGCTTCAATTTGAGCTAACCGCTTAAATTCCTTTCCGGCTTCCAAGAACAAGCTGTGAGAGTGGCGGAAACATAATTCAACCTCTCATTTAGTGCTTAAAGTGTTAGCGTCAAATACATGTGTGCACACACACACACACACACACACACACACACCGGATGGTGGAAATAAGTACAGTTGGCTCTCAAGGGGAAATGTACAGAAGACGTCCCAGGATGATGAACATCTGTTTAGCGTGCTGGACTCTTAGGCAGCTTACAAACCCCACTGCTGCAGCCATCTCTAGAGAATCCTGCTTTACCACATGACTGAGTTTCAGCTTGAGAATAAAATATCGACTTGGAGAAGAAGCTGAGGTTTGTACTCTTACATATATAGATTGAGCATCTCTTCAGTGCTTCTACTGAAAAAGAAAAGGTATTTGAAGTGCGTTTAAAGGATTTTGATTTTTGTATTATTTACTTTTATTCACGGATGCATTAGTGAAAGAAATGTTAGCATATTAGAATGATTTCTGAAGGATCATGTGACACTCTGGATGCTGATAATTCGGGTTTGTGTTCTCTTTACAGCTTAAAGCACCATTCCCTCACATGTTACACATAAGAAAAAAAGTCGTGCAGGTTTGGAAAAACATTCTGTATGATTGAGTAAATGATAAAAACCACTACTATTGCTTTAAATCGTGAAAGGCACTGTATGATGACTCAGTTTGCTCTGAAGCACGGTCAAGATGAAGACTAATGAAGCGTGGGCTGTTTCCTTCTCAACATGTGGATGTTATTGGATGCAGGCTGGACACTCTGTGAAATGCGGCAGGAAGAAGATGTGTGGTGGTTAATAGAGATGTTATTGTGAGGAAATTGAGAAATCAAAGACATGAAAACATGAGAGGTAATAGGGTATACTTCAACCCAGAATTTGTGTCTGATATGAAGATAAAAGACACGTTTAGTCTATCTCTGTCTTACCAAACCGCTCTCTTCACTCTTTGCCGAATGGAGACGGTGACGTAGACCCGACATAGAACAACAGACGCAGAGGAGAGGCAGAGCGTAGGAGTGAGATACAAAAAGCAAGCAGAACAAACCCCGCCTTTCCTGACACCACTGTTGTCTTTTCCGTGACAGTAAATTAGTGTGATCGTCTGCGTGCGCGTCTGAGCTATTATAAGCATATTAACACAGGCCCTGCGGGAAGCGCTGGTAATCAGGTCTGCTTGACAGAGCCAACGGGGGAAGTCTCTAGAGTATCCATCCATCCCATGTGCTCCAATGTATATGATGCAGCTCTCTTTGCTAATAAATGCCTGTCTCCCTTTCTTATGCTGTACTGTATGTTTTTCTTTCTAACAGTTTCTTTTGTCTCTTTGATTTCTTGTTCTCAAACCATCTTAAATAGTCTTTAGCTTCTATCTTTAGGTTCTAGTGTGTAGCTTCTACCACAAAAATGGTTATACTGTAGTACAGATTGGCTGTATATATTTTTATTTTATTTAATCAAAAATAATTTATATTTATGTATTTAAATGTAATACATAAAATAAATACATTTAGATTTATATACATGAACATGTAAATTAGTGCTGTCAAACGATTAATCGTGATTAATCGCATCCAAAATAAAAGTGTGTGTTTACATAATATATGCCTGTATACTTTGTATGTTTATTATGTATATATTAACGCATACATGTCCATGCATATACATAAGAAAAATATGTTACATTTATATATAAAATATTTATATTTATATATAATATCAATTATATATAAATATAATAGGGCTGGGACAATAAATCGATGCATTGCGAATCGAGAAATGATTCTGCATCGATTCTTATATTTTCCGAAGGCATCGCGATTCTCTCTTGAATCGATTCTGAGCTTAGTTTTTAACAGCAGATGGCACTGTGTGCTTTAGAAATAGCCGTATTCTGCTTGCTTCCAGTTCCTTACACGCGCACCATTTGAGCCTAAAATAATCATTCATAAAGTTCGAAAAGGTTGAAGCGAATTACAAGGATGTTCACAGTGGGCTGTGTTTACGTTAATCTCGCATCATAAAACATAAAAGCCGAAGTGCAAGTACATTTAACCACAAGCCGAACATGCAAGCGCTCTTCTTCGTGAGCATTTGAGTGTGCCCGTATTCTGCTTGCTTCCAGTTCCTTACACGCGCACCATTTGAGCCTAAAATAATCATTCATAAAGTTCGAAAAGGTTGAAGCGAATTACAAGGATGTTCACAGTGGGCTGTGTTTACGTTAATCTGGCTAAACGCCAATGTGCAAGTACATTTAACCACTTTGGCCAAACTCAGCCAAACGCGCAAGCGCTCTTCTTCGTGAGCATTTGAGTGTGCGGTTAAAAACTAGCCTAGAGTGCCATCTGCTGTTAAAAACTAAGCTCAGAATCGATTCGAGAGAGAATCACGATGCATTCCGAAAATCTCAGAATCGATTAACGAATCGTGATGCATCGATTTATTGTCCCAGCCCTAAAATATAAGTATATATACACATGCAAATATTTTTTAAATATATACATGTATCTGTGCGCATTTATATATACATATTAAATATACACAGTACACACATATATTATGTAAACGCAAACTTGTATTTTGGATGTGATTAATCGCAATTAAGTGTTTGACAGCACTAATTTAAATTAATTTATTTTATTTAATAAATGTCTTTAAATAAGGTCTTATATAAATGAATGCAAATATATATATATTGTTTTATTTTTTATTGTGATAAAACAATAAATATACATTTGCAATCATTTACTGGTTTGATCATCTGTGCTTTAGCTGTTAGAACGTTGTCTTTCATCTCTCTTAAAGCACCATTGCTACATCCATACACATTCAAATTGATTTCTGTGTTGTTTATCACAATGTTTTTGGAGTGTCTCATCTTGAGCTTTGCATTTTTATAAGACGGTGCAAAGTTAAAGGTGGGGTAAGTGATTTCTGGTAGCCAATGTTGATATTTCAAATCACCAAAATAAACACGCCCCTATTTTGATAGCTCCACCCCACACATACGTGCGCAACCCAGGCAACGATTAGTTCTGTGAAACAAAGCAAAACCAATGTTACAGCGTGTCGCGAGTGGTGCGGCATGACAAAATACTATAGAACTCATTATAATCAGTGATGCTGTCTACACTGGATGCGGCGCGACACGACAAATCCCCGACAGTTACTGTTGCCGCATTCTATTTATGACGTATTGACACAAATTTCAAATGATTTTCAATGGTCGCTTTGTCGTGTCCAGTGTAGACAGACTTTAGCTGTTGCAGCGGTGTAGACACGGTGTTACTCACCTATCGAGAAGAAACAAAGCAACCTTGGCGTCCGATCGCAGGCCTTCCGCTCCTTGAGTTCTCTCCAGCGCTGGAAAGCTCATCCAAAATTTACACGGGTCCTACTTATTGCCTTATTGTAAGCCTTCTTTTGTTCCGCAGACATTTTCCTTTTTTGTGTTTTTATTCGCCATCTCTATCTTTCTGTCGTCGCTCGGCTCGGCTAATGTCCGTCCTGTGCACTGAGTGCTCTCTCCTCCACATCATGAGTAGACACACCCCTTACTGCTGAATGGCTGCAAGTTTGTTTTGGTACTCGGCCCGACTCAGTTTTCTAAAGCGTTTTTGAAAAAATACATACCCCACCTTTAAAGTTCATTTTGAGAGTGATATTCTGTTCCATTCTGTCTTTTGAAAATATGTATTACAAATCCGTATATTAAAAGCAGTACATTTAGTTTAAACTTTTCTTTGTTTATAATCTATTTTTTGAAGCATTCAGTTTTAAATGCAGGTCAAATGTTTTGTGCCCTACATTATTCAAATGCATTTGTATCGTTACAATAGTATCTGCATTTAAAATCCCGTCTGCACTGACCTGTGAACTACTTTTCGCAGCAAAATAATGTAAACGTAAAAACACGCAGTCTGTGGGGTGCTTCATTCTCCGCCTCTTGACTAAGATGAATTTAGCATTGGGTTTTAGGAACTCGCTGAAGTATAAATCATGCCCCCCAAATGATTTTTTTAAATTTCATGTTGAGGATGTGCTTCATGATTGTGAATTATTCTAAGCATCCATAAATGCTCATGGTAATTTAGAAAGAGCCTCAGAGAATCCACTTGTTTTCTAGTGTTTTCTTCCTTCAGTTCTTCCTGCTGCATCTTATGGAAATCCTCTTTTCCTGCATATGCTGGTGGAATTTATTAGCAACCCACGCAACTCATCTTTTCACACACTCTGTGCAAAAGGTCAAGTCGACCAATCAGCTCCAGAGAAGAGAGTGCTGCACGCTGAATGAGTGTACTGGGCACTCTATACATTAGAGACAAACAAAGTCAACGTTAAAAGTGCAAACATTTACGAAAGAGAGCAAAAAACAACAAACACACACACACACACACACATACACACACACAGACACACACACACACACAAACTGGTCTCCACGTATAATTGTAGACATATTTTAGATAATTGCCGTACAGGAGAGGTTGTGTAGAGGCCCTTATACAGAGATGGTTTGAATATGTTGTATGCTAATTACTTTGGAGACGCCCTCCCTCATTTATATTTAACGCTGGTTCATTAACATTAGTTTGAACAAATGTATGTTTACTCACCAGTTTGTTTGTTTGTTTTCTCATCAAACTTTTTCTGTGCACATGAAAACCTTTTTCCACCACTGATTAAGATAAAAAATAATAATAAAAAGGCAACTTTAGATTTAATTAACATGTAAACTCATAATTGTGAGATATATACTTGCATTTCTGAGAAAAAAAAAAAATTGCAATCTGACGTTTTTGCAATTCTGACATTTCTTTCTTTGAATTCTGAGTTTACATCTCACAATTCTGTTTGTTTTTGTTTCCATCACAAAATAAAATAAAAAAGAGTAATTGTGGCTTTATCTCATAATTCTGACGTTTTTCTCTCAATTGCGAGTTTATATCTCACAATTTAGACCGTTCTTTTCAAATTTGTCAGATTTATCAATTGCAAGTTATAATTCAGAGTTTGTATCTCACAATTCTGAGTTTGTCTCAATTGCGAGAAATAAATCTGAATTGTAAAATGTAAACTCAGAATTGTGAATTGTGAGATATTAAAGTCACAATTATTTATTTTTTTTTTATTTATTTATTTATTTAAATCCTGTGGCAGAAACAATCTTCCATACTTTTCAATTTGTTCTTTAAAAAAAAAATATCAATAAATAAATTGTGAGTGCAACTTACTTGAATTAACCAGAAACACAAAATGTTTAGGTCGAGGTGTCAAAAAGAGTTAATCCCTTGGAATGATTTTGTCTGTTCAGGCACTCGTGACACTACACACTGAACGTGCTGATTCAAAGTATTACATTCAGCAAAGTAGACAAAAAATTTGCCATTTTCCACTAAACTTCACTTTTTTGGGGCAGGTAGCCTCATCTGAGCAAGAATGAGTTGAAATATATGCTCTCATGTGTGTGTGTGTTCACATTACGAGGGATTTTCATGTGCCCGAGGACTAGGCCAGATATAGAAAACACTTTGGTGACGGGTCTCTGTTGGCTTATGTAGGTTTACTCAGGAGCTGCTACAAGATGAGGTTTGTAGCAGCACACTTAAAATATTCCTCACACAATGGTGAGATTTACATTTCATTCAAGGACAAGGCGAAGTTCGGTGGAGAGATGTATTACATTATTGTGTAAATGTAAAACAGCGCTAATAGTATGTGTGGGCTTTAGCATTTGTTATTGTACAACCTTATGCATCACTTCCATACTAATAAAGACACGTGTGTAGCAGCGTATTCTGACTAGATTGTATAGATGTTTCCAGCTCTAAAATCTGATTGGACGAGTCACATATAAAAAAAAAAACAGACATATGCAAATTGATGACCCTACATGGTTTATATTGTATTTTTGTTTTATGTATTATTATTGTTATTAAATATATGAATACATACAACATATTAGTGTTCTGTATCATATTCCTGTTGGCACCACTTCGTGAAATAATAAATCCTCTATATCTCATACATTACCTATCTAATCCTATTTCTTTAATATAATTGTTTCGTCATGTGTCTGTCTAGAACCTGATGATGATGAGCAGAAGGTGAAGACACAAAGGCCGCGATCAGCTGACCAGCCGGGTGTGTTTCAGGCCCAGACAGGTGAGTCCCATCTCCTTTCATTATTAAGTTGAATTACATTTCAGAACCATGGACAGCTCCTTGATGTGTTTCAAGAGAAAAAAAGTGTCTGAAAATAGCAACTCCTACAAGATATGTATGTATGTTATAAGTAAAAAATAAAATACTCCAGTCTTCAGTGTTACATTTGCTGTTTAGTTATTATTAAACATTATTGGTGCTCAGTGCATAATAATGGTTCTTATTATCATCAGTGATGAAAACAATTTTTGCTGCTTAATATTTTTGTGGAAACCATAATACATTTTTGTCAAGATTCTTTGATGAATAGAAGTTCAAAAGAAGAGCATTTTTACAAATAGGAATCTCTTGTAACATTATAAATGTGTTTAGTGTCACTTGATGAAGTTATGGTGTCCTTGCTGAATTAAAGTATTAATTAAAAAAATATTAAGCATCAAAACTGGCTTGTGCACCAAATCAGCATATTAGAATAATTCCTGAAGGACCATGCGACATTGAAGGAATAAATTACACACACACACTCACACATTTTAATATCAGTCATAAGTAGCACGGGTATATTTATAGCAATAGCCAACAATACCTTGTATGGGGCAAAATTATAGATTTTTAATAATTAAAAATCATTAGGATATTAAGTAATATATAGGATATGAATTAAGTTCTATCCTAACCAAACCATACATCAATGGAAAGCTTATTTATTAAGCTTATTTATGTTATGATATATAAACTCATTTTCAAAACAGTTTTGTGGTCCTGGGTCACATATTATATATAAAAAATGCACAACAGTTTTTTTAATTGTTACATTTTTGTTTTAAAACTGGGTCACACTTTATTTTAAGGTCCAGTTCTCACTATTAACTAACTATTAACTATGACTTTTGCCTCAATAAACTGCTAATTACTGCTTATTAATTGTTATTAAGGTAGTTGTTAAGTTTAGGTATTGGGTAGGATTAGGGATGTAGAATATTGTAATGCAGAATATGTAAGGGATAATCAACGGCTAGCCCTGCATTAAAGGATTTTAAATGCATGACGTGGAGGCAAAGAACCGCCCGACGTGAAGTAAATCCTTTAATGCACAGCTAGCCGTTGATTATTCCGCTTATTCCATGGTCATTTGAGAGAGATGACAGTTGTGTGTACCTGCGTGCTGCGTCTGCACGTCTCTCTCTACAAACAATTACTTCAGAAACAGCCATTTTACCATCGTTGCTGAGGAATATAATGTAGCGATCTAGTATCTAGGCTATTTTATTAATAAAAATCGCAGGGAAGCGTTGACAAGTTTATGTGTGTGTGCAGCGCGATCTTCGATCTCTCTCTCTTTCTCTCTCTCTGTGTGTGTGTGTGTGTGTGTGTGTGTGTGTGTGTGTGTGTGTGTGCGAGTGATGTGTGTTGGTTAGTGTGCATCAATTAAAGCAGCGCATTAATATAGAACGGTGATAAAACTGACTTGGAACTACCTGTGCATTAAACGGGTTTAATGCATGCATCCCTGCCAGCCAATCAGAATGCAGTATTCAGACAGACCATGGAATAAATATCAAGATAAACATAAATACTGCATCAATTAAAGCAGCGCATTAATATGGAACGGTGATTAAACCGACTTGGAACTACCTGTGCATTAAACGGTTTTACTGCATACTCGCCAACCAATCAGAATCCAGTATTCAGACAGACCATGGAATAAATGCTTTATAAGTACTAATAAACAACCAATATGTTAGTAATATGCATGCTAACAAGCAACTTGTTACTAGTGAGAATTGGTCTCTATACTGAAATGTTCCCTAAAATTGTTTTAACAATTAAAAAATGGTAATAAAATAATATCTGTTGAAGTAATTGGCATTCCACCTTTTCCCCTCTTCAGCCACCCGTGATAGAAAACTTATGTGCATAAACTCCCGTTGGCATCCCTGTCCCCATCAGCCGCCTAAACTCTATTCTCCACCCATCTGCTCTGTAAAAAAGGCTAAGCTCTGACTCACCACATGCAAATGAAGATGTAATGCAATTACAAGACGTGCAATTAATTTGATTTGCCCATTCCCTTCGTGATGTCGCCTCTGTCCAAGGACACGGCTTTCAAAAATGACAAAAAATGACTAGGGAACTTCACGTGCCATATTCCCACCCGTCACGTTCAGCCCAAGCTGATGGGGTGGCTCTGGCTGCCGCTGACCTTGCAACACCTTTTAAGTTGCTGAAGACATGGAATGGATTGTTGGAGGTTTTCCTGAATACTTAAAAAAAAACATTCCTGGAAGAATTTATTGACAGTTGTAGGGTAACATAACCCTTCAGAACTGACATTGAAGTCCGTGGTTTGAGTCTGGGTCAAGAATTTAAAGATGTTTCTTTTCTCTCCATCTTGTGTTTTGTAGGTGACCCAGCAGCAGAGGAGTGGTCTCAGTGGAGCGTGTGTTCGCTGACATGTGGGCAGGGTTGGCAGGTTCGTTCTCGTTCATGTGTATCCTCTCCGTACGGGACCCTCTGCAGTGGCCCGCTGAGGGAAACCCGACTCTGCAACAACACTGCCACCTGCCCAGGTGAGCCGCAGCATCAAGCAGGTAGAGTACCTCCATGCTTTTGGATGCCCATCTACACATTCACATTTTCTCACACACTGCATGAGCAGGTCAAATATCATTAAACGTTAGTTGAATGTTTGCTTTTGCTTTGTAAGTAAACATTGGACAGTGCAAGAGAAGAATCTGCAGCTATTAGATGATTTGGTTAGCATTATTTCTTTTGCATGGCACACACATTTACTCTCTCCACTGCATGCTTGAAGTACATGTGCGTCACACACACTGCATTTTTGTTGAGTATCTATTGTGGAACTGCGTACATTGGGCACTTTTGACACTCTTTGTACTGCATTGATATAAATCAAGCTGTTCAGTCTTTTTTGTCCATGTATTTGAGTATGTACACTTGAGTTTGGTGTGCATCAAGGTTGTGTGATTCAGGTGAGGTCAGTCTCACTCTTATTTATTTTATTTTAATTTTTGCACGTCTGCACATTGGTTTTCACCAAAATGAGGATCGGCATGTTAAAAACACACCGTTGAATGGACATTTGCAGTCCTGGATGCTGATTGGTCAGTTCAGCATTCAAGAGGTGCTACAATCCACATTATACAACAGGGACGTTTCACTGTTTGTATCACTCAGCTTGTATGTGTTCGTTCCAGACAGGCTGCCTGTTAGTGTGTATGTTAGAGGTGGGGGATTCAGTGACTCTTCTTGCAGGTTACATCGATATGCCTGTAGGTGACGACAAGTGACTGTCCTTGTGAGTGAGTCATTGAATTGTTCATTCAATCGATTTCTTCAACAACAGATCAATGCTGTCTTTACGAGTGGGAATGTCTGGATGTTTTAATTAAATAACCATTGCAATTGTTGTTAGCTGTAAGCTGTGAATGCTGACAATAAAATTTAGCGTGCCCACATTATCTTTTCATTTTAGCTGATTTAGGATATCTCTTATGTTGCATTAATTCATTTGCTCAATGTACACTGCTGTTCAAAAGTTTTTGTTGTTGTTGTTTTTTGTGTTTGTTTGTTCTATTCATCAAAAAAAAAATTTCATTTTTAAAAAGTATCTTGGTTTCCACAAAAATATTAAACAGCAAAACTGTTCTCAAAATTGATGATAATAACAAATGTTTCTTGAGCACAAAATCAACATATGATTCAAATAATAATTTCTGAAGGATCATGTGACACTGAAGACTGGAGTAATGGCTGCTAAAAAAAAATCAGCTTTGCATCACACTAATAAATTACATTTTAAATATATTAAAATAGAAAATGGTTATTTTAAATTCCAATAATATCTCACAATTAGTTATTTATTTATGCTCAAATAAATGCAACCTTGTTGAGCATAAGGGACTTTCAAAAACATAAAAATCTTACTGAACTCAAACTTTTGAACAGTGGTGTACAGTACATGTCATAGACTTGTATATGTACTACAACTAAACTATATTAAACACATAGCACAACAGGTCATATATTATGGCTTGAAACATTTCCCAATCCACAAACCTGTTTGGGTCTGATCATCCCCTCTTCTTTTTTCTGCATTTGTATTGTTTTGGAGATGGAAGGAGATTATTTAATACATGTCTATAGTTAAGACCCCTATCAGCCCAAATAATTTCACCAGGGGCTTTTTGAATGATGTTCCTGCTTTGTCTTTAAATGCTGAGTAGTAGATGCAAATCTTCATGCTTACAAGGCATATATAGATTGTCCATTGTTGCATATCATCAGCTGTGTAAGTCCTTCTGTGTGTTAATGCTATATTTATGTAAAACAGGATAAATCAATTTACCTCTCACTTGTGCATTCAGCCTGAGTTCTGATATTCAACGTCTGATGAGATGGTTGCCATGTTCAGCACTGGGCATTTTTCAGTCTCTCCAAGAGTCCAGATCGACACTTTAGGATGTGATTTAAGGACAGCAGCAGATGATCTCAGCCGAGTGAGCAAGAAGAGAATGGTTTCGCCTGGAAATATCTGCTTGCCGAGGATTGGATCTGAACAGGGATCGATGAAGCTCAGATATGAGCGACATTACGTTTAGACACGCAAACTTTTGGAATGCATAGATTTTCGATGCTATAGGACAGAAAAGCTGATTATAGAGAACTACAGGTGCATCTCAATAAATTAGAATGTCGTGGAAAAGTTAATTTATTTCAGTAATTCAACTCAAGTTGTGAAACTCGTGTATTAAATAAATTCAATGCACACAGACTGAAGTAGTTTAAGACTTTGGTTCTTTTAATTGTGATGATTTTGCCACGACATTCTAATTTATTGAGATGCACCTGTATGTGTCAATAAAAAGGTTAACAAGATGGACAGAAATAAGAATGCGAGATCCTCGCTGTTGACTTTTTTGAGCATTTTATACTATTTATGCTGACAACATAAGCAGGCAGGCAATATTTACTAAAGGGACACAAAATTTGGCAGAGAAAGACAATTTGAACCGGAGCAGAGCCACATGTGTGTGCGTGCATGTGTTCATAGATTACTTTCACTCCACAGGAAGTGTTTAACAGGGATGCGCACTGGCGAAAAGGGACCGAGTGTCTTTGAGATTAGCCTGAGCTAGCGTAGCTTCAGCATAGTTTAATGCTCAATAGAAGTCCCTTGGTCCTTCTTTTGGCTTTCATTCAAACAGAACTCAATTGATTTGCGAAAGCAATTATGGCCAGGTTTATTTAGTTTGAAGGAGAGTTATTATTCAAAATTGATCAAGCACAGCCTTCAAATGAAATGGGTACTTTTAAAATAACAGCAATTCTGGCTGCAGTCTTAAATTGCCCTCTGTTTGCTCATTAGCTAATCCCAATCTAGAGCTCAGTCTAATTTGTGGACACAAGCCATCGATAGCTGTTTCCATCAGAATTAACACTGCAGATTCTTGAATTATGTTCTCTTTTGCTTTCTCAGGAATGGTATGGTATGTTTTACCATGTAAGCTTTAAGATTGGTTTGTTTTTCATGACTGCATTTCTAGGTAATACATTGTTTCATGTATCCACACATCTCAAAAGAGGAAAATAAGAAAAACAGAGGCCAGCTGTCATACTTTTGGAGAAAAAAATGGCATTTTATGGAATGCAGTTGACCTTTTGTATAGCGCAAAATGTTTGTCAGTTGTCACAATGGAAGCTGCCAGTAAGCAGTCTATTTAGGCTTTTCAGTCAAATTTAAACACAACAAAAGCAATTCATGATAAATGTAATACAATAGCAATACAATAAATGCAACAAAATAATTTTTCAAGCAAATTTAAACGTGACAACCTCGACCTGAAAAATACCCTTGTTTTAAGATCATAGATCAAGTCTTCAGAACATGGTTGATCCTTGTTTGAATGGTATTAGTTTGACTATTTGTTACCCAACAACTAAAACAAAATAAATGGTATTACATTTTTTGTTTGGAGGACTGAATTCACAAAATAATTACTCAAATGATTAAATGTTTAACACATACAAAACCACTGCTTCGGAAAATCCTGGACTTTTACCTCAAAATTACTATATATACTGTATATCAGGCATGACAACTAGCCCTAATCTCCTCTGTAACAAACATGAAAGAATGTGGTTTTCTTCTCAAAACAAAGGCAAATATATCAGTCAAAAGGTTTCCATGGCAAGATCACAAGTCATCTGCAATGCTAAACCTTGGTCCCAATGAAACCCAAAATCTAAATTAATCTTTTCATGATAGCCTTAAGAAATTCCTCTCAGTGCGTTTGAGGATGTGTCTAGCGCTGCTACATATCATTGTGTCTGGGCAGCAGAGCAGTGCTAGGCCAAACTCAATCTGCTCAACTTTAATGAAGGAACACTATTCAAAGCTTACGGCTCTATTGATAAATTAAATCTGATGCAATTATCTCAGACAGGTAAACTGACTCATGAGACCTAGAATCAAATGAGAAAACCATGTTTAAGTAAACTTCTGGTGGATGTATTTTTATTTTTTTTTTATTATTATTGTATTTTATTTTTTACTGCCACTTTTGATTGTTGTTTTGGCTGTCAAACATTTTGTGGTGTCTTCAGAGCCTAGTCATGTCCTTTGTGAAATTGAATAGAATACTCAAATAAATAAAGCAGCATATTAATGTCAGACTTTGTTCCGTGTTTTGTGTGTGTCTTGCTTCCCATGTGCCTTCCTATGCCCATATTTGGTTAGTTTCCTGTTCCTGTCCTGATTAAGTTCATTTGTCCCAGGTGTTTCCCTTGATGTTTCATTGCTCCCAGGTGTGTCTCGTCATCCCCTCCTCCTGTGTGTATAAATAGGGTTCCCTGTGTGTGCTCCAGCGTCCGGTATTGTTCAGGTCATGTTCATGTCTATGTCTACATGTATTGCGTGAGTGTTCCCTTGTATTAATTAAACCCATTTGGATTGATGTACTCCTCGTCTCTCTTCGTTCCTTGCTCCTCAGTCCGCTCAGCAGTGCACCCGTGACAGAATACCGGACCTAAAACTGAAAGTAAGCGGCATCCCTTCCCCGTGTTTAATTTCCCGCCATTTTGAAAGTTTTTTTTGCTTCCTAAATGTGGCAAGCCGAAAGGACGTTATTGTGGCAAGCCCGAAGGACGTTAATGTGGCAAGCCCGAAGGACGTTAATGTGGCAAGCCCAAATGCTGTTTGTGCAGGATTATGGGTGATGTGGTTTCTCACTTGGGAACACAGCTCTAGTTCAAATGCAACAATTACCTTATTGTTCATTCTGATGGGGATTTGGTGCTTGGCAATATACCCTGTAATCATATTTTTCTATTGGTAATTTAATGACCTTACATTTTAACTTTTTTTAAACTTTTTTTTTTTTTTTTTTTTTTTTTC
>NW_015537969.1:2319365-2321001 GCF_001515605.1 Sinocyclocheilus anshuiensis
TTTGCATTTAATCAATTGCAATTACTGTTTGTCATTATGCAGATGTTAAATTTCAAGTTTACAACTGGCATGTCTCTTATAATAGGGCAAAATGCAACTACCAATATAATATATTATAATAGAGTATATTTAGTGTAGTAAAATAAATAGGCTTATCAACTTCTAAAAAGGAGGAGAAAATGCTTTTGTTGTTGATGCCAAAGGCTGGGCATCCAATCAGCTCTACAGCTTTTTGCCATAAATTCATCTGTCACTTAGTAGAAGCAGCCAAATTAGGCAGAAGCCAACATGGACAGGTTGAATGACATGAGGGTGAAAATTAAATAATAATAATAATAATAAATGTATGTATGTGTGTATACAGTGGGTACGGAAAGTATTCAGACCCCCTTACATTTTTCACTCTTTGTTATATTGGAGCCATTTGCTAAAATCATTTAAGTTAATTTTTTTTCCTCATTAATGTACACACAGCACCCCATATTGACAGAAAAACACAGAATTGTTGACATTTTTGCAGATTTATTAAAAAAGAAAAACTGAAATATCACATGGTCCTAAGTATTCAGACCCTTTGCTGTGACACTCATATATTTAACTCAGGTGCTGTCCATTTCTTCTGATCATCCTTGAGATGGTTCTACACCTTCATTTGAGTCCAGCTGTGTTTGATTATACTGATTGGACTTGATTAGGAAAGCCACACACCTGTCTATATAAGAAAGGGGGTCTGAATACTTTCCGTACCCACTGTATATTTTTATTAAACATATATATATTTTTTTTATTATTTCGCATATTGTTTGGGAATATTAATATATTATAATATATGCTTTTAATGACATGTCTGTGTGCTCATTTAGTTTGAGTCAACACGTGAAGTGCAATATCAAATCTGGTTCCTGAAGAAAAAACAATTGAAAGCACCGTTTCAATGAATCTCAGGGCAAAAGGGGCAATTGCATCTATTAGCCAACAGGTGGTGCTATGCATTTGTTTTTGCCCTTTAAATTTAGTGATGCATCAGACTACGGAGATTCAAGGATAGCTCATTCATCACAGCTTTTTAAGGGTTACTGCATCAGTTATAACTGCAGTCGCTGTTGGTCTTAACTGATATAAATAATATTTATGACATGTAAACAACACTAAACAATGCCTGCAGCCTGCGGAGCCACAGAACAGAGTTTGCTGGTGTTCTAGAAATGCTCTGAGGGGACATTGATCTATTGGTTTGAGGATTGTTGTCTGCCCCGCATGCCCGGTTCACAACCACATCTCTTTCTGTGCCTGTTTATTTATTTCTCTCTGCTTCTCTGCCTTTCATCATCAAACCTTACTGCTTTTTTTGCTGCTTTTTTCCTGACTGTGGTCTGGTGGTCACTATGTACCTGTTTTTACATTTCTCTCTCGCATCCTCCACCATAGGAGGAATCGGCACCCCCTGCGGGGAGTGGATAGACGGGCTCTGGGTCTCTGCATGAGGCAGCACAGACAGTGATTTGATGGATATGGCAGTACATAATGTGGTCTATAGAGAGACCACATTATGTGGTCTCTCTATACACACTCACGTTTCACCCTTTACATCTCACAATCAACAGCGTCATCAGCTTAAAACTACCAATGAAAGAGT
>NW_015537969.1:2321011-2329551 GCF_001515605.1 Sinocyclocheilus anshuiensis
CCAGGCAAGAATAGACTGCCAGTGACTTACTAGCCATGGAGGAGTTCGAAGTTAATTTAATTATTTCTCCTAAAGGCAGTCAAGCTCCACAAAAAGCACTCTGAAACTATATTTGGCTGTTTTTTTTTTTTTGCTGCAGCTCTCAGATATAATTTTAGCTTTATTTCAAAGATGCATTTCACCAAATTTGAAGTCAGTGACGTCACAGAACATTGTTCTTGTGACTGTAACTTGAAACATTTTTTTTTTTCCCAAGATCCTTGAAACGTGAAAGATTATAAATCAGTGGTTCTCAACTGGTTTTGCTTCTGTAATCAGATATACATGTTAAAATATTTTTTTTATATTTATAAATATTTTAAATCGAATCTAATCTAATCTAATTTAATACAAATCATTTTGGCCATTTTTTTTACTATGCATAATTAGATGATACTTTTACAGTATCATTGTCCACAACCCTATTCGATCCTGCACCTGTAACCTATTTTTAGGTCAGTAGAACATGATTTTTGGCTTAATTGCAGAAGATAATTAGAGGCTTAAATGTATAATTGTGTTTTGCTTTTTTTGTTTTACTAATTTGATCTGCTGAAGAGGGCAGAAGGTGACTGAAAGTCAGCTTTTGTGTCCAAGTTGTTTGAGCAACAAGTACCTCTATTTTTCTACCTGTCCAGCCCCTCTCTCTTTCTCTCTCTCTCTCTCATTCACTTCATGCAAGCTCTTTTTTAATCTTCGTGCTGTATGTGCAGCTGAGCCATGGCTCCTTTGAGCTTTGCACTACAGAGCGCTATCAATTATTTATCAGCATGCATAATTCACAGTACATCCCTGCTCTACACTGAGGAGGCCTTACAATCTCTCCCTCGCTCTTTCCAAAAGCCCTCTCCAAAATCTCCTTCTCTGTCTCTTTTACGTACTCTTTCTTTTGCCCCTTTCTCCAAATCCTGGCCAATTCTCTTGCCTTCCATGCCCTACCAGGATCCTTTTTTCTTTCTGTCCTCACCTGAATCACTCTTTTCAGTCTTTCCCACCCTTCCATCCTCCTCCTTTTCAGTTTTCCATATGTGTCTTGCCTTATATTAAAGTCTGTCTTCTGTTTTTACTGTCACTCCACACATCAAAAATGCCCTCACTTTTTCTTTGGCAACTCAGATAATCAAATGTTGACTACTTTGTTGGTTTAGTAAGGATGTCTGCTCTTCTGCTTCCGGAGATCCCTACAGTTGGTCAGTGTAGAGGAAACACAAGTGGAAGAGAGTCAGTTAGACTCATCTGGGTGGTTTTGTGGTTGGTTTAACTGTCGCACTGCAGTGGTTTGTCAAAGGTGATTCACACCCTCAGCCATAACATCTCATCAAGCCCACAGTCATATGTTTCTTCCAAAACTTAACTACTTAGTAACCTAGTAAGCTGCCTTCATAGGAAGAATTTTAAGAAATCATAAGTGCTCGCTTCCAATGGAAAGACTGTTTTATATGTTACATAATTATAGGTTTGAATTTTGCAGGCAGCATTACCTTTCTTTGCAGTGGTTAACACAGAATGCATTGGGACTAGCCCATTTTTAATATTAAACTGACCATTTCACACCAAATTGTGTGTACTATATATTTATACTTACTAAAATATCATCAAAATATCACTCTCACATTGTTTAAATTGAGTGTGAAGCAAGACATGTATACTACTTAAATTAATTTATTATTATTACCTTTTTATTACTTTTATTTACATGATATGAACTTACATATATATATATATATATATATATAAATTGACTATTAAACACAATTTTTGTTCTATATTTATGCTTATTAAAGTAACATGCGATTCCTCTAACATCGTCTATATTGAAACAATTGTCAATATATTGTATATCTATACTTAATCAAATAAAAAAAATATTAATGTTTGTAATCAGATTTTATTTGGATTCTCACACAGTCTGTACAAAAATTGATTGTGAAGCAAAACAATTTGAGTATGTAGGTACTGAGTAAAATCAGTACCTACAGTACCTAAAATCAAAACCAACCATATGGTGCAGCTGATTGGTTCGTTTTGTATCAGCAGCCAATGAGTTTGCAGCTCAACATTCAAATACTTGGCTAGTGCTTGCTGTAGCAGTTGCAGCGTGCATCAGAAACCCTCCAGCTTCCCTCCTGGTGTTATCCTTCAGCTGGGCAGGGTTTCACCTCTGTGTGTCCCCGTGTGCTGTTTCTGGCTACTGAAGGACCCTTCGGCCCACCTCCATCTTCCCTCATCCCCATTGGTGGTTTTATTGGTGTTTGCAGTGCATGGGCTGTGGGAGGAGTGGTCTTCGTGGAGCCTGTGCTCAGTCACGTGTGGCCGTGGCACTCGGACCCGGAGCAGGATCTGTGTGCTCCCCCAGCATGGAAGCAATGGCTGTGGAGGGCCCGAGGTGCAAACCAAACTCTGCAATATAGCTGTGTGTCCCGGTTAGTACTAATCTCCATTTCCTCATCTGTCAGTATGCTCTCTCTTTTCTCTTACTCAATCCCACAGTATGTTCTGCCTTTACACTGTTATCACAGAGGGTCTCATGCACTAATAATTGCATATGTTTGCAGAAAATATTTGCTTGAAAAATCTTCAAATTATAATGCACATTGTTTTCTGTTGTTATTATATAAGTTATTCAGTGTATAATATAATATAATATAATATAATATAATATAATATAATATAATATAATATAATATAATATAATATAATATAATTTCAAATACTTGGCTAGTGCTTGCTGTAGCAGTTGCAGCGTGCATCAGAAACCCTCCAGCTTCCCCAGCTCCACCTGTTATAGGTATGCTATGGGGTGATTCATGTATGCTAAATGGGAGTTATTTCATATATGATATATGTTATATGAATTTGAAAATGTATATACTTAAAATTAATTAAATATGAAAATGTATCAGTAAAAAAAATGCTTTAAATGATTGCCAAAGTTAAAAACAATTTGTGTGCTGATTCCTCTTTTTGCATGGCCCAAATTTTGTATGTTCTAAAATAATTACTTATGAGGTTCAGTTTCAGTTAGAATGTTGTCTTTTAAGGCAGTTCCCTGTGTAAGCAGCTCATTAAGTTTTGGAACAGAGCCGGAATCGGAACAGTCATACCTGATATTTCAAGATCTCCATATGATTTCTATTAAAAAGAGTTGAAGAATACATCTAGGGAATACTTAATTCGGAAGTCACTCAACATAAAACGAAACGGAACACATATCGCTTTTATTGATAGTCAAAGAATCCTTCAGGGACACAATCTCATTGAAATCCTCTCGGCAGGAATACAATCAATTGGGCACGTTTCACGATCAAACGGTGCATTTCATCTAGTTTTGCTCTACCCATGCCTTGATCTTTTACACTTTGGTGCTCCTTCTTACAGAATAAGTGACGTCTCATTCATGTTATACATGCTGTTTCATTTTCATTTCCTTCTCTGCCCTCAACCCTTGATCTGAAGGCTTCATCCACTCTGGCGTTTCACGGTTGAGGTAGTTTGAGTAAATTTTATCCTAAATATAGAGACAATTTAACTGAAATTACAAAGAGGTTTGCAGAATGAACAAGAAAGAATTTCTGGAGCCATTTAGTGAATTAATGTAGAATTAATGTTGCACATTGGATTTTACACCAGATACCCTTCCTGTATAATATAATATTAGTATAAAATATATACAAATAAATTATATGTTTTTAATTTTTGTGATTAAATGTTTTATTATATTTTTATAACAATGTTTATGATAACAACACAATATTTGAATATATTAAAACAACACATTTTATATTATTATTATTATTATTTATTGAATATGTAGTTTGAGTGAGTTTTATTCTAAATTTAGAGAAAAATGTAACTGTAAAAAATGTAACTAAAAATGTCATTTTTACATCAATTACAAAGAAAATATAATATAATATAATATAGTTATAACAATTTTGTCATTTTATAACAAAATAATAATAATAATAATAATAATAATAATAATAAAGTATATGTGGTTTGAGTAAACTTGATTTATTTTGTGCATATGCATCTGCAGTTGGTGAATGAGACCCAATGTGCTCTGTCTTCTGGACTCTTCTAACTTCCTTATTCTTTACCCTTTTGATGTATGTCGTCTCCTGCCTTGTCTGTCTTTTCACATGTCTTCTTCTGGCTGACCTTTCACTTTCCTTCCTGTGTGCCATCCTCTGCCTCCAGCTTCACCCCAGTCTGCTTGTTTCACGTCAGTCTCTCTCTCACTCCTCCTGTTCAGTCTCTGAACATTCTCTTTCTGCAGCCATGCCTCGTAGTTTCCTCTGGATTTCATTCATTCATTATGCTAGTCTGAAGTGCTACTCAAATGGGGGCTCGGCTCGAGTTAAGCTAATCGGAATCGCAGATGAACCAATCACACGTGTCCGCACATGCTGGGGTTTGTTGTTTCTTCTACAGCGCTGCTTTGGTCTCAACCAACAGGATACATCTCCGAAATTAGTTATTACCCCACTGAGATGAGCAATAAATCATTTGTCTGTTACATTTCAATTCATTTTCAGTTTGAACAGTTGCTCCTGCCTGGAGTTGAAGACCTCCATTAGGCTGACAGTTGAAGGGTTAAGGGTGACAGCCAATCACTGTGATTGTCTTTTATTTGAGGAGGCACAAATTAACAGCTGGGCCATTCTGGCCGAGCACCTTTTGACTGACAGTGATTACAACCTGTCGGAGAGCAGATCTTCCACCTGTCCTCACCTACCGGGAGGCGCCCATGTGTAAAAACATCTCATCTGCCTCATATTCAAATTGCATTCATGAGTGGCTACTGACGTGTATGCTGATATAATTTAACACTGGACTCGACGTAATATACCTTCTCCCGGTTCACAGTAAAGGATGGTTAGCTGTGTGAATCTAAATGGAGACGTTGTAAATATTGGCATGTTTACTCCCACATTACTTCAGCTGTATTTAAGAATATGATTACAGTGATGGTTTGCATCTCTGTAATCTGTAAATGTGAGCAATTTCAGTTCCAGCCTATAGTCATCGGATCATTATTGTAAGTTACTCCTATTAATAATTTTTTCTTGTTTGATAAGAGATGGAACTGTACAATAGATTGTACAGTAGTTCTGTAAGTGGATAGTAGTCTTATTTTGAAGTAGCATTTGTTGATTGTCCTCATAAAGATTCTGTTTCATTAAAGAATAAAGTATATATTTGCTTATAGGAAGTTTTTCAGAGTGCACTCTATTGGCTTGTTAGAGGAATGAGTTTTAAGACTTATTTATATGGTAGTTTGTCTTGGAAAAAAAAGAGAAAGACAGCTCTAAGTATTTCAATCTATTATAACTTAACAGAGATCCAATTTAGAAATGTTTTCAAAATCGGAGTGTATTATTCAGTCTTCCAAAATAATTTGCATGAAATGTATTATTATTATTATTATACATATTATTATTAAGAAGAAGAATTGTGGTATGTATATATGTATGTATGTATCAATAAATAAATACATACATGCACGTCTTATATATTCTCTACTGATTTATGCATTAAATGAAGTCTCTTATGCCCACCAAGGCTGCATACAGTATATTTGATTAAACATTTTTTTATAAATATCTGTACATGTTAATGTGTCCTTGCTGAATAAAAGTATTTTTTTTTCTTTAATTCTTAGAGTTTTGAATCATAGTGGTCAAGATTTCTACAAAAATATTAAGCAGCAAAAACTGTTTTCAATAGTGATAATAATATAAAATGTGTCTTGAGCAATGTTTCCTGACAATCTTATATACGTGTATAAAATATGTGGTTTTTTATTTGTTTATTTAAAAAAAAACAGAAAAATAAATTGGGTAAAATGATGCTAGAAACATTGTGAGGCACAATGTAAAATCAAAGTCATGCTCTCAGTTACGGATAAGCAAATTATTTCAAATACTGTCCATTTTTCATGTCGTCGCCTCAAAAAATAGATAGAAAAATGTTTAAAACATTTGCTGTTCCTTAAAAACAGATTTTTGCTTTAATGGTCAAATGCACTAGCAGTTTATTACAGTACACTGCATCAGCAGCTTGTCTACAAATTCATCAAACTCAGGTTAAAATGCAACTTGCTGAACATGTCAGAATTAGCTAATAAAACATCGCTGAACCTCCTGTTTGATTTACTGCAGCCATATGAGCTCATCAGTTTATGTAATTCAGCTAAAATAGATTTAAGAGAAATCAAATAAAATAAAGTAAAGGAACAAGGCCCAGAACTCCTAGCAACAACCCTGAACACTCAGATGTTTGTGTGTATGTATGAAATACAAGTGAGGGATACTCAAAGTATCCATTTGATGTGCTGAAGTCAGTGTTATTACCTTAATTATACAGTTGATTTCTCTCTGCCTTTCCCTTTATGTTGTTGTGAAGAAAAGTGAGATGCCATAAATGCTCAGCTGTGTTTGTTGGGTTTCAGCTGCAGCTGCTGTCTCTCCTGGCAACCACAATATGCGGGATCTATCTCCTCATTGGCTGCTGATTTTATGAGCGATGATGAGTCCAATACTCTCATGGAGGCGCAGACAGACAGGCCACATTTATCCATGTTTATTGAGTTTGTGAGGCTTTAGAATATGGTTATTATTTATCATGTTCTTGCTTTGAGACACAAATCCTCCATGATCTCAGACAGAGAATGCAGCTGCATCTGATTTTGCGATATGTCGTTCTGCCAACAGTTAAAGAGGTATTTTATTTTATTTTATTTTTTTATATACCATTGAACCATTTAGTTTTTTTCATATTTTATAATAGCATGTATTTATGCGGTTGTGTATTTATGTGTCTGTAGTATATATATATATATATATATATATATATATATATAAGCTACTCGTCTGTCTGTTTGTACTACATCACTCTCTTTCGTACAATTTTAGTTTGGTCTTGTGGCTACCTTGAAGTAATGTTACACGGTACATTTTTCTCAGTTTGATGAACATCTGCTTTGACAGAGCAAAGGTGACATAGGCATTTTCGTTCATCATGTGCTCTGTCTTCCTTGGAATCCATTAGATTGAGAGATAATTTGATTTCAGTTCATACCATCAATCATATCGAGATACGCTTGGATGAAATATGAATATCTACCCACAACACCCCCCACCCCATTTAAATAAGATAAAAGTGATATTAGAGGTTAATATGCGCAGATCCTGAAATTGCTGCAGAAAGTCAAAAGACGTAACATCTCCCCTACTGTGAAATAGAAAGCATTCATTATATAAACATAAAGCCATAAGATTAATGGCATCATTTGATGGATGAAGTTTAAGCATAATTCTTACTTTCGAACATGCTGAATATGTGTCCATCGAGGCATGTAGGCCTTCTAATGTTTTGCAGAGGGTCTTGGGATACGAGATGTGAAACATTTAAAAGAGTTTCTTTTTTATTTCTCCATAAACTGCAGAAATTCATAAATGCTTCAACAAAATGAGTGGATTAGTGACATGGGCTTCATAAGCGACATGCCCCCTGCGTATCATTTATTCACATTGAACTTCACCAGAAAACATGAATCTCATTAATCAAGCAAGAAATAGTCACTGCACATTGATCCCTTTTTCATCCATTATGCAAAAGATCTCATATTGTTTTTTTGTTGTTTTTTTGTTGTTGTAGTTGATGCTCAGAGAGAGCATATGCAAACACAAGCAGTACAGGTTCTGCCTGTGGTCATATCGGTATATGACCACAGGCAGAACCTGTACTGCTTGTGTTTGCATATACTCTATTGATTTCCACAGTTAATCTACTATATTAATGTTAATATAGACATAATACATACATAAAAATTAATGTAAGATATGTAATGTCCTTGCTGTCATTTATACATAGAAAAACAATGAATAGTAATCAGTAGATTTTTTTTCTTCTCCTAGCTTTAATTAATTCTTACTCATTGTTTTTCCAGTGAGAAATTAAAGGCTGAAACATCTGCAATATGCAACAGTCTAACTAAAATTATTATCATCAAAGTGAGGTTTCTCATACATTTTAGCGCTAATGTTATCAAGCCTCTATTTAACTTCCTGTGCTTTTAGGTTTGTCTCAGTAGTCCATCTCTCTTTAATTAATTAACCAAAATTCGTCTTTTCTTTGTACTAGTCTTCTCTGAAACCCATTAGACTACAATTTTCATGAAATTAATGTTACTTGGAGCACCTTTGATGTGCAGGTCAAGGTTTATTCTAATAGAATGCATTGTAATTTAATGTTCAGTGATGAAGAGGTGATCCTAAAAAAAGGCATTTTTCAATATAGAATTAAAAAGTAAATTATTTAAAGCAGGGTTTAAATATGAAATTTATTATGTAACTTCTTCAATCTGTGTTACAAAGGACCTTTATTTAGATTTGAAGAGTGTGTTACGAGGACTATTTTGGAATACACAGTCTGTCTATCTATCTATCTATCTATCTATCTGTCTGTCTGTCTGTCTGTCTGTCTATCTATCTACC